>NC_083466.1:29363544-29413544 GCF_030014155.1 Tachysurus vachellii
AAGAAGTTAAAGCTCCTTTATCTGCTCTCCTTTCACTCAGGCAGAAGGTTTCAGGCTGCAGATGGCAGGAGGGAAAGAAAGAAAGAAAGGAAGAAAGCAAGATGGAGCTTGAGGGCTTTTGTTTTAACTTCCTTTGTAAAGATCAGGCAGCAGGTGCTACTGTGTTTAATCTGCGTCTCGGCGGCTCGTACTGACGCCGGATTAGAGAACGACGTGACAGAGACGTGTTTCGAATAAATAAGGAATAAAACGTGACCCGGTCTGACATTACGGCATCTGACACTGGAGACTCCTTCGGTAAAGGAGCAGTTGCTATAGCAACGTATTAACATATAGGATTAATAATATCAAAGCCGCTGAGAACTAATCGACCAATCAGAACGCAGGATTCACCAAATAAATCCAATCGTTTTAATTAAATGTTACATCGCCAAAAGGTTCTGACGGTTTTTAGTTTGGTTCTCAGATTTAAAGCGACTTAAAGCCTGTTACTTCTGTTAGATCAATGATAAATAAACACAGATATTTTTAGCAAATAATTTGTAAGTCTGTAATAACTTTTTTAATGTGTTGTTTAAAAAAAAATACTAATTCACCTGTTCATTATATTGAATAATATCAAAGCAGAACAGGAGTGATATAAAGTCTCATGATTTGAGTTCTTTATGAATCTGGTCTCGGGGTTTTTTCCGCTCTGGTCGTCGCTCCTCACTGACCTCGGAGTGCCATCTGTTCCTGTTTTCTTAAAGCGCTCTTTAGGACTCTTCTCAGGATGGTTGTGCGAGTCGTAAACTTGGCACAGCTGAGCTTCCTCCCCCGACTGACCCTGCAACAGGTCAGAGTTTGCGGTGAAGGTTGTCCTCCTCTTCTTCCTCCTCCTCCTCCTCCTCCAGGTTTGAAGTTTAGCAAAGTTCACTCTCGGCCCTTTGCTCTGGGAAACGGCACTGACCTTTGAACCCCAGAGGATTTTGTGAGATTAGGCCGTCTTCCGCTTGGCCGCTTGTAAACTTTTAACCCGTCCACGTTTACGACACTTTAAGAATGTGTGGAACTTCAGCGAGTCTCTCGGCTGTGATTTGGTGTTTACATTAGAGTTAGTATTGCGTCCTGTGAGCGAAATGGTCTGAATCAGTAACTCTGGCTTTTTAGGAGTGTTTTATTCACTTCTAGAAGCTTCCTGATTGTGCTTTTCAATTCCCGAGTTAATTAGAAACATTCAGTGCCTTTGTGTCATTGGTACCATGAGACAATCCAAACAAGTCATCTAAGAGCTCAGTAACAAAACTTTGGACCTTCACAAGCCTTCAATGGAAAGTCCCAAACATCTGAAGCTATAACATGGATCTGTAGAAAGAAAAACAAATAAATTTAGTGATGATCAGAAGCTTGTGAGATGCTCAATAAGTTGTCCTTGAGTCACTCTTACAAATCAACTCCCAGAGTGATAAACAAGCTTCAAACTGAACCCTTAGACAGCAAAGGAACTGTTGAAGATGTAGGAGGCATCAGATACCGCGTGCGTGAAAGAAGAATTTACTCCGAGAGGCGATCAGCAGCATTACAGGATTATTGTGTGATTAAATCAAATAATCGGCGGCAGAACGGCGGCGGCATCGTGTTGCAAAGTTTTGCTGGAAAAGGGACAATGTGGGGCAGGAAGGGTATCTTGAACTACTGAAACTATGCCTCAAAACATCACCCAGGAAGATCACACTGGGTCACAACCTGATCTTCAGCAGGACAACTATCCTAGATAGTATCCTAGAGAGTAAAGAGTCAAGTTCAAGCAATTTAAAGGCCACGGCAGCAAATAGATCTGATTTAATGTTTTACCTTCTGAGAATTCAAATAGAGTTCAACTTCATCCTCTGTGTGTGTGTGTGTGTGTGTGTGTGTGTGTGTGATGTGGGTTATATCCGTGTAATAAATGGCTCGAGTATCGAGGCGTGTTATAGAGAGTAACTGCGCTGTCGGGCGGTGAAGAGGCGACACGGCGGGTTCGAGGTTGTAACACAGCTGAATCAGTGAAGCTAATTTCACAAAAGAGCTTCTGCTACGCCCACAGCTCAGGTCAGGGGTCAGAGGTCAGTGACCTTCTGCCTTTGTGTGTATTGATCATCTATCGGGAGGTCGACTGCTCTTCACGGCAGTTTTTACATCAGCTAATGTTGCTTTGTTTGGCTCTGAAACGCGTTTAGCAGCCGCACTCCCCAGCTGCTCGCCCACTTCCTGCCGCACCACTATTGGTGATGTTCCCGCGGGTCGAAGTTTAAAGCGTGTACAGTGAACAGAATAACAGGATCGGGGTGAGGAGACGTGACGCTCGGGTTAAACCAGGAAAAGACGGCTTTGGGAATATGGACATCGTTTAAAACAGAGAAAACTTCAACAGAAATAAAAAAAAAACAAGACTCATTTCTGATGATCATTAAAATAATAATGAAGAAAAAATAGCTGATTTTACAGCGATTGAAATTAGTGGGGTTTTTTTTATATTTTCACAAAAATGTTTGATTTTTAAAAACATTATTTAAGCGTTTGACTTAAATCTAAAATAAAAATTAAAATGGAAGCAAATTATTTATTTTTTTTGGATGATTCAATAATCCAGATTGCAGAAACATGGCAGTTTCGGTGCAACAGAAACGTGACGTTGTTACATCATCAATCAGCAGTGACTTTAAAAGCGTTCATTAAACCTACATTAGGGACTCGAGCGACGAACGGCTGCAGGGTGCCATGGCAACCGTGACTCACCCAATTGACTTCTGGCTTCTTTGTGTGTTGATTTAAATCTCACCTAATCGAATGTATAAGAATTAGGGTTGTAAAATTCCGGGAATTTTCAAGGCTGGAAACTTTCCATGGGAATTAACTGGGAATTTTTAAAAAAAATGCATAGCTGCCTATAACAAGGAACTTAAATGTAGTTTAAAAAAAATCTTGCAGCATAATTTTGTTTAAAACAACAAGATTTAATGCAGTTTAAGTTGAATTTGTACCCTGTGTTCCTCGGTCACTTGCACACAGCACACTGCTTACTGGAGGGCCATTGAGGCCAAACCCCCTGCAGGTACTTACATTCTTCTATAACATGCACAGTAACACTTTATTTTAGGGTCATTTAACTAGTTGCTTATTAGCATGAATATTAATAGAATATTGGCTATTTATTAGGACTTATTAAGCACATATTAATGCCTTATTCTGCATTACCTTATTCTACATCCTTAATTGTACCCAATACCTAAACTTAATAACTACCTTAATAACTCTTAATAAGCAGTAAATTAGGAGTGTTACACATACACAGATCATTTGATGACCCCCCCACATACACACACTCACTCCCCCCTGAAATAAAAAAAATCCTCTATAAAATAATGCTGATTACAATTAAGTGTATTATGTTTATTACAAGCATAATAATGTTTATTATGCTTTTGTGTTACTCAATGAAAAAATCAGTTAAAGTTCTACTTACAATTAAATCAGTCAAGACGTCATTTTTAAAATGTGCATTACCTTACATGCATGTCTGCTTATGACCAAAGAAAATGTTTATGTATGTTTGTATATGATATAGTTTATATAAATTTCCCTATATTTCCAAATAATTCCCATAAATTCCTGTAAATTCCCGTAAATTTCCATAAATTTCCCTAAAGTTCCCATGGAAACGTTCCGCCCCATTGCAACCCTAATAAGAATACAATTTTACGAAACAGACTTAAGAGATGGTATTTTTTTGCATTTAAATACAGACTGGAGCTTTATTTTTATCCGCATTGTTCTCGGCTCAGTGGGTGGAGTCACACAAAATCGCCCAAATGGGCGCCGCTATGAGGTTCAAGTGATCGTCTAAAAACAGCCGTTATGTAAAGTATGGCCTAGTTTAGTACTTTTGTGCTGAAGAACATCTTGTACACCATCCCTCACACACACACACACACACACACACACACACACACCAAAGCAGAGTTATGTGAGCTATATCTCACAAGAACACAAACTTCAGCCAAGGAAAACTCCTGAACTTCACGGACTGCAGGACAGGAGAGCACAGACTGTACCCATTAATATACACACACACACGGAGTTCTCCTCACTTATTTCTGCACACATTAATCCAGAAGGGATCAGCTTTATGGGTTTATATTAAAGCTCTGGTTCTAATACGGTATTGTTTCCATAGCGAGGGCTCATCCACAGGGCGTCTAGGTGTACGGCTGGCGGTCGATGAAGTTTTCTTTAAGGAGTCCACAGTGACGTGGTTGATTACTTGAAGGAACCTTTAATAGTCTTAAGCGTTCAGTTACTATGGCGACTGGTGATTTTCCACACACCTTCTTTGCATCAGGATAAACTTAGTTTAGCTTGAGCAATTTTACTGGAGACTTCGCTCACTACAGGTTCTCCAAGATTAGAGAACGTGTTATTACACATCTGTAACACTTTTTCACTGAAACAACAGTGAAATGTTACCACGGAAACAACCCTAAACGCCGGCTTACCCCCGAGTCTGTATCTCCGTTTCTGTAGCTACAGGAAATGTTAGTAAACTTTTTGTATTATTCAAATTAGACGAGACGGCGTCCTGAGAATCACTTCACCATGGCAACAATCTCTAACTATTTGGGGGGGTGGGGGGTGGGGGGGTTGTATTTGTGAACCGGGACATTTCCGAGTGAAGTGATTGTGAGCTAGATAAAGTGTTTGTGTGTAAACTCTGGTCAGTTGGTGGAAATAACCATCAAGTTTATTTTATTCACATAACTGGGAAATGCATAAATAAATAGCTTTTCATATAAAAGGTTAAATAGGAATTAAATACATTTAACACACACACACGCACGCACACACACACACGCGCACACACACACACGCACACACACACGCACACACACTCACACACACACACACACACACTGTGTAAATCCGCAGAATTTAACTACATTTAGTAGGATGATGAGTCGAGGAACAAACTGAAGCACAAACAAAGTCATTAATGTGTGTTCAGGGGTTTGTGAAAACACTGACCTGACCTATTGGACACGCTGTTCTCACACACACACACACACACACACACTCACACACACACACACATACACACACTCACACACACACACACAGCTTTTATTGCCTTGACTTTTAGAGACCAAACATTTTTTTTTCCTTTTCTTTTGTTTTTGTTCAGCCTCTCACACACTCGGACTCAAGGTCACTGATGCACCAGGCTGCCAAGGCTCAGGGGTAGTCATCGGGAGGTGTGTGTGGGTGTGTGTGTGTGTGTGTGTGTTTGTGCACCATAAACTATCGCAGTATGTTCAAGGCCACGGTGACCAGGACCTAGACCAGGACTCCGTGTTCCTACCGAGAGAGTGAGAAAGAGAGCGGGGGGGGGAGCTGGAAAAGGAAAACAGGAGATCAAACACACACACACACACATAGATAGATAGAAGACATGCAGGGGAAAAAACAGAAAGATAGCGAGAGAAAACAGAGGAAAAGGAGCTCTGATTTAGTTAACGTTCATCAACACACTTCAGTCATCTCTCTATAAATCTATTAAAGCTTCTTACATTATTCACAAAGTCTTAAGGGCAAATTTACATTTTTTTTCCTGAAACCTATGAAACGTAACTAGAAACAGATGAGCAGATGTCCAGCTGATCTTGGAGCAGATTCCTGAATGCTGGAACTGATTACAATCTGATCCTGAGTCTGAAATGTGTGACATGGACAAGCAAAGCGTCTGTAAATCTCAGGCAGAACAAACCTTCTTATTACCTACTAGAAATAAAACACAAAAGAATACGAATGTGCATGAACAAGGGGATATAATACAGATAGAGTAAACAACACAGCTCGCTGCTCGGGGAAAATTATATAAAGGTGGCTTTAAGACGTTTCTGGGTCAATTAAGAACCTCACATTATTACAGAGAGCCAGATCATGTCTTCCTCATGTCTCACTCCACAGTGGTGTTAATATGAAGCTCATATGAAAGTAAACACTCAGGACTTTAAGAATGTGTAGAGTTTCATCACTATTTCTCTTTTTCTCTACAATACTGTTTTTCATAGAAACATTCAGAGTAAATGTTGATATCGAACCCATTTCTGCTCGCTGAGATGCTCTGAGTGTTTGTTCATCTAAAAATCAGCTCAGATTTCTCTTCAACACTAAAATTCAGTGTAAGATCATCACCACAGGGACAAACACACGTCTACCATAAGTCTACCATAAAACAGGACGTTCCTCAGATAGATCATGATAATGTTGAAGGGTGCATTTTGTATCTGTGTGGTTTAACCGATGTTCTTTAAGACCCAGCGGATGCTGTGTATTTGGTTCTTCTCCAGATAAGAGACAGGACAAATATTTACCAGAGAGAGAGAGAGAGAGAGAGAAAAAGAGCTGTGGGGGTCCTGGAGGTCAGCAGTCCTCAGATAAACCTCATGTAAAACACACACACTTTTTCTGTTCCTGAAAATCAGCAGAACCGCAAAGTGTAATTTCTCCATCAGTGTCGACTCTATCAACACCATCACCATGTAATAAACAAAATTTAATACCGACATTCTCCATAAAACTCCAACGTTCACCACAAACCATTACCAAACATCAGGAGTCAAATCATCAAATCATCCCTACTATTGACCATCAAATACCAGCTTTGTGTATTAAACACCAACATTCACCACCAGAAACCATTTCCTTCACACTCCAACATCCACCATCATTACATTTCTCTATCCAACACCTACCCTTTCTATGAAACCTCAACACTCACCAACGTTACCTTTCTCTCTCAAACACCAACATGTTAATTAAACACCAACATTCTTTAAAGTTACCTTTCGCTCTCAAACACCAACATTCACTATTAAACACCATTTCCATCAAACACCAGCATGTCTAAAAAACACCAAAGTTCATCATCCAAAAATAACACTGTCTATTAAACACCAACATTCACCATCAAACACCAAAATCTTTCTCCATCCAACACCTACCCTTTCTATTAAACACCAACATTCTCCATCAACTATCATCCAAATAATTCTGAATGATTCTGAAAACACCATTAATCACCATCCAGCACCATTAAACCCTCTTCCTGTCCATCACACATACACAATGTCAACATTCACTGCAAACTTTCTTCACTGAATACAGTCACATAAAACACTGTCATGTCACCGGTTAGCTTTAAGGTGTTTGGTTAATAAATCAGCGTGAATGAAGGAGAACATTCCTGAGTTTTAGTACACAAGATAAACTGTTGTTTTCAGCAGTGTTTTTATTTCAGTGTGTAATGAATTGAGTGTAAAGTGGTGGGACTTTAATCTTCTCACTTTCTGTGAGATTTCCATGAATTTCAAAATAGTTAACGTAAAAAAAAAAAAAAAAAAAAAGTGTGATGTTTTCTTGAAGAAGATGATTACATGCTGGTGTGAAGGTGTTCTGCAGTATCAGTGTTCTGGTCTTCTGGTTTTTGCTCAGTCGCTACTCAGGAGTTAGTGTTCATCAGTCATTAACACCACCCTGGGGCTTGTCCCTACACAGAGCATGGTCAGGTCAGGAATAAAGTAGAGTCTCATTCTCTGTAATTCTCTCCTAAAAGGCTCCGTCAAGATGAAGACGAAAAAGTCGGTGTCTTTTAATTCAACTGTCACTTTTCCATGCGCATGAGAATGAGCCCTGTGTCAATCCCACCATTGTGGCATTTAAGACAAAAGAGGAAGAGCTGAGGTTTCTTGAAGGGATTTAAAATGTGGAGCATCATCGCCAGGGGCAACAGGACCTGGTTAATCAGTGCAGGACACACACACACACACATGACTGAGCCCAGGGGCAGGAGCAGAGGGATGGGTGATGGATCTGGTTGAGCGCTCAGTTAGGAAGTTGTGGGAAGCAGGGAGGAGGGGGGGTTTCCTCTGTGCATGAAAGATCCTCATTGTCTGTCCATCACTCGTCGGCTGAAGGTGTCTTTTTCTTCATCTTTTCATTAGAGTCTTCCATTTCCTTCTCCATTAGCCTTCACATTCCGTGTTCATGCTGAGAGGTGGCGATCAATTAAAGAGTTGATGATATGACAGCAATATCTCAATTTATCTCAAATATAAAACACCAGCATTTTTTTACTATACCCCATCATTCTCCATCAAGCTCTGAATGTTTTGAAATAAACACCATAACACCTCACCAAACACTATAAAACACCAACATTCTCCATCTGTGGAATGTGGAACTAATAAGGTAGTTATTTGTCTATGATGATGTCATATAAATATAGCATTTCTGAAAGGTAATTCTATTAAATGCCACAAAACAATAACATTATCTGACAAATACCAAGTAAACATCAAACAAGTAACCAACACCAACACTGTCCACCAAATGTAGTATCTTAAAACATCATTATTCACTATCATACAACAGCACTGCACTTCAAACAACTTCAAACATCTTTACTGGCCATTAAACACCACCACTGTCCACCAAAACACCTTAAAACATCATCATACACCATCAAACACCACCACTGTCCACCAAAACACCTTAAAACATCATCATACACCATCAAACACCACCACTGTCCACCAAAACACCTTAGAACATCATCATACACCATCAAACACCACCACTGTCCAACAAAACACCTTAAAACATCATCATTCACCATCAAACACCACCACTGTCCAACAAAACACCTTAAAACATCATCATTCACCATCAAACACCACCACTGTCCAACAAAACACCTTAAAACATCATCATACACCATCAAACACCACCACTCTCCACCATTTTGGCGATGATTGCTATGAGTTAATATCAAGACACGCAAACTTTACCCCTGATTCCGACCCCATTTGCTACGTCCCTTTGTTGCCTTTAATTTGTTGCCCCTCTGCATGTGTGTGTGTGTGTGTGTGTGTGTGTGTGTGTGTGTGTGTGTGTGTGTGGAGAGCGAAGACTTCTCTGCCGTCATTTCGTGCCTGAATGATGATGGATGGTGCAGTGGGAAGAGGTGGATCTCTGGCAGGAAGTGTGTGTTGACCTTTCTGCTCCTCTGCTCAGCTGATAAGAGCTGTTGTGATAATACCGACCTTTTCAACCAATCACAACCATTTATTCTGCAGGACAAGAGCAGGTCAGGTCCATTGTGTGAGTTTGTGTGTGAGAGTGTGTGTTAAAGCCAGATGTTTTCACACATCGAACCATCAGATGTTTGAACTACACCAAAAACCTCAGCGATCTTTCTCCCCTCAGCTGTCAGTTTATTGCGTAATTACACAAATGAACACCAGGCCATACGAAACACGACTGCACTTTTGCCCCCTGTTTAGATAAAGGCTGAATTTGGGCACAACTGGCTTTGGCGTTGTAAAATGCAAACTCGGGTTCATCCTCAGGTCTTCAGCTTTATTGCTGCTCACGTCGCATTGTGACTCGCAAATGCTTCGTCTCTCCCCATTCTTCTCCCAGATGGAGTTTTCTTTGCCTTTTATTTATTCCGTTTATTACCTTAACTTTTTGTTATTTTTGGAGATTTCGTGTGTGTGTGTGTTAAATGGTGCTAAAACGTTATCAGTACAAAGCAATTGATCAAATATATCTTCAAATATTTGGTTTACTACAAAACAAAACACATAACTGACTTCATATTGTTTCTGCCTTCACTGCTTTATTAGAACAACCCAAAAAAAACCCTGAATAAAGGGTCATAGAAGGTTTCGCTCCATCTACACAAAGCTGTTTGTTAGGTTTTCATTAGACAGAGATAAAAGATTGTGTGGATTGAACAGTAAACAACAACAACAACAACACAGAAATGATACGATATGATGTGATATTATGTGATGTGATAATGTAGAGCTGAAATGATATGATACATTATGCCATGACGACTCCATAACACAGGTTTATCATTATACTGCATCATGAGACACTTGAGTCTGATACAGAACACAACACACTGTAGAATAAGACGCCATACGCTGTGATGCAATACGTTAAGATCTGATACATTATGCTAACATACTATATAATACACAAATATAAGACACAATAAGTCTCTATACAGTATGATGAGATACAATAGGGTAATACAGTTAGGCTAGGCTAGGTTAAGATCTGCTAGGCTAGGTTAAGATCCTCTAGGCTATGTTAATATTCTCTAGCCTATGTTAACATTCTCTAGGCTACATTATGATCCTCTAAGCTACGTCATGATCTACTAGTTTATGTTAAGATCCTCTAGCGTACGTTAAGATCCACTAGGCTACATTAAGATCCTCTAGGCTACATTAAGATCCACTAGGCTACATTAAGATCCACTAGGCTACATTAAGATCCTCTAGGCTACATTAAGATCCACTAGGCTACATTAAGATCCAATAGGCTACATTAAGATCCACTAGGCTACATTAAGATCCTCTAGGCTACATTAAGATCCTCTAAGCTACGATACGATCTACTAGTTTATAATAAGATCCTCTAGCATACGTTAAGATCCACTAGGCTACATTAAGATCCTCTAAGCTACATTAAGATCCACTAGGCTACATTAAGATCCTCTAGGCTACATTAAGATCCACTAGGCTACATTAAGATCCTCTAGGCTACGTTAAGGTCCAGTAGTTTATGTTAAGATCATCTAGCCTACATTAAGATTCTCTAGCCTATATTATGATCCTCTAAGCTACATTAAGATCCTCTAGGATACATTAAGATCCTCTCAGCTACGTTACGATCTACTAGTTTATGTTAAGATCCTCTAGCATACGTTAAGATCCTCTAGGCTACATTAAGATCCTCTAGGCTACATTATGATCCTCTAAGCTACATTAAGATCCACTAGGCTACATTAAGATCCACTAGGCTACATTAAGATCCTCTAAGCTATATTAAGATCCTCTAAGCTACATTAAGATCCACTAGGCTACATTAAGATCCTCTAAGCTACATTAAGCTCCTCTAAGCTACATTAAGATCCACTAGGCTACATTATGATCCTCTAAGCTACATTAAGATCCACTAGGCTACATTAAGATCCTCTAGGCTACATTAAGATCCACTAGGCTACATTAAGATCCTCTTAGCTACATTAAGATCCACTAGGCTACACTAAGATCCTCTAGGCTACATTAAGATCCACTAGGCTACATTAAGATCCTCTTAGCTACATTAAGATCCACTAGGCTACATTAAGATCCACTCGGCTACATTATGACCCTCTAAGCTACATTAAGATCCACTAGGCTACATTAAGATCCTCTAAGCTACATTAAGATCCTTTTAGCTACATTAAGATCCACTAGGCTACATTAAGATACACTAGGCTACATTATGATCCTCTAAGCTACATTAAGATCCACTAGGCTACATTAAGATCCTCTAGGCTACATTAAGATCCACTAGGCTACATTAAGATCCACTAGGCTACATTAAGATCCTCTAAGCTACATTAAGATCCTCTAAGCTACATTAAGATCTACTAGTTTATAGTAAGATGCTCTAGCATACGTTAAGATCCTCTAGCGTACGTTAAGATCCACTAGGCTACATTATGATCCACTAGGCTACATTAAGATCCACTAGGCTACATTAAGATCCACTAGGCTACATTATGATCCTCTAAGCTACATAAAGATCCACTAGGCTACATTAAGATCAGCTCAGCACTCTTCTTGTTATTAACTGCTTCTGACCTTTTGTCCCTCTGCAGGATTCGGTTGAAGGTTAAAAGGCGTGAGAGCACGGCAAGGTCAGTGCTGCACTCACACAAAGACCGCTTGTGACCTTTAATGAATTGACTCTACCAACACACACACACACACACACACACACACCTCCCAGCCCCTAAGGTTTATAACTGGACCCTAAACTTCCCGTGGCTTAATGATGATGACTTCTTCATCTGCCCAAATGCCCTCCTTTTGTTCCCCCTTAAACCCTGACTAACCCTAACTGCCCCCTCTTCCAACTGCCCCTGACACCCCCTCCCTTTATACTCCATGGGGGCTAATCCTCTCCTCCAGGCTCTCTCTCTCTCTCTCTCTTTCTCTCTCTCTCTCTCTCTTCTGATCTCCTCCCTCCTCTAAGCTCATTTGCCCCTCCTTTTAAAAATAATTTGCACTTCAGCACCCCAGCATGTGCCCTGTGTGTGTGTATGTGTGTGTGTGTGTGTGTGTGTGTGTGTGTGTGTGTGTGTGTGTGTGGCTCTTTAATAGGCAAATGAGGGTCCCAGCACCAGTCCTGCCACACTGACATCTCCAAGGCAGTGTGTGTGTGTGTGTGTGTGTGTGTGTGTGTGTGTGTGAGTGTGTGTGTGTGTGTGTGTGTGTGTGTGTGTGTGTGAGTGTGTGTGTGTTTCAGCAGATTTGTTGTTTCTTGCGCCGGTTGTGTGAATCGTGCCGTTTAAACACCTCTCTTCTCCTCCCACACAGCTGATACTCATTTGTCCAAACATTAAAATCACATTTCTTTAAGGACGTCATCCTCAAATGTGTGTGTGTGTGTGTGTGTGTGTGTGTGTGTGTGTGTGTGTGTGTGTGTGTGTGTGTGTCCATATCCATAAAAAACTGACATTAGTTTTGGACATTAGACATTAGTAACAGTAAATCAGCACTGAAATGTGTCACAATGTGGGACACAAGAAACAATCAAATTTAAATTCACCATTGCTGCAAAACAACAACAACAACAACAACAACAACAACAACAACAAGGTCTTAACCAGTGTGTGTGTAGATAAATGTAATATCTCACATTTAACACTATTAAACCTATTTCCAGATGTGTTTTACTCGTTTTATGATGTTGATTGTTTCTCATTTAAAGCTTTTATATCTAGAAAAAAAATCAGAAAATCAGAAAACGTCTGAAGCTTGAAATCCATAAAAGCTTCAAAAACAGGTGGAATATTCTTCTCTTTTAGTGATCGCACTTCCCTGATGAGAAACGTGAGATAAATCCTAAATACATTTTAGATAAGTGTTAAATAACATTAGATAATGTTGGGTAAATATTATATAAATGTTAGATAAACGTTAGATGAATGTGCCTTTATTTTCTGCATCTTTATTCAAGTCCATAAACCTGAATTAAAGTTTGCTTCAAGCCAACGGATTTTTCCCCTTAAACATTTTTAAAGCTTCATCTTCATCCTGATGCATGACCCCGAGGTTAGTTTAAGACCAAGTATATAAATAATAAATGAGAAATAAAATGATTTCTTTATGAGGTCTTTAGCTGTAGGTTAAGATGTGAGTCCACATCACGAGCTCATCGTGTTTAATTAACTGTGGACTAAATGACATGAATCAGATTATGGTAAAGTTTTCTGTTCAGATGGAAGCTTCACAAAACCTGATTGTTTAATGAGTCGAGATCTCTGAAGCTGTGAGTTGGTCCGACTGCATGTGTGTCTGCACCTGAGGGCTGTTTTAACATTGAGAGGAAGAGAGACAGAAGAGAGAAGAGCGAGAGGAAGCAGTGTGTAGGACAAAGCGGTGCACTGACAGATGGAGAGACGAGTTTCTGTCACCTATCGCATCATTTCTCATGCAGGGACACTTCCCTTTGTGTGCACAGGGAGAAAGGATGAAGGATAGATGGATAGATAGATGGCCTAGAGGCCGGTCCACTCACTGACCCACACTTTTGTTTTACAGAAAAACTCTTTGAGCTTAAAGGAAACCTCAGCTTTCTCTGTTTCTCTGTTTAAATAGAGTCCAGTTAAAGAGTCCAGTATAGCTAATATAATATAAATAAACAAAATGCTGTTTATTATTTAAGAAATAAATGTCTCATATTGATGAATTAATCCATGTATTTTAATTATTTTCAAATAATTAACAATTAAAAATATTAATTAACCATTTTATTTGTGAATTGATATTATTATTAGATTTAAAAATAAATAAATAAATAAAGATATATTGTTATAAAAACACAAAAACAGCTCAAAATTACAAACAATATTAAAAGCATCAACTGCATCAATCTGAGATCATCTGTATTTATTCTCTTTAATTTATCTTTATTATTATTATTATTATTATTATTATTATTAGTTAGTTAGCGAGTAGCACTGAGGTGTCCTAAACTAACTTGTGTACCTAAACCCTGAAAACTGGCTCTGAATAAACAGAGAAAATCCTCCACAGTTGCTTTAATCAGACCGTATAGTTCTTCTCACCCGAGTCCAAATTGCTGAACCTGTATGGCAGGCAGCCTCGACAATTAACCCCCTCTCATTTGCCCCACCTACCCCAACAACTACCCCCTTACACACACACACACATGTGCCCCACCCCCCTCAGGCTCATTAATGCTGTAATTCCAGCTCATCTGGAAGCTTTGTGCTCCTTCGATTACCATACTTTCCAAACCAGATCCCATTCCTTTAAACACACCACACACACACACACACACACACACACCCACACTCAGTATTTCATCGATTTACACTCAGCACTGAAAGAAAGTTTTGCTTCATTACGCAACATCACTTCAGGCAACCTCAGCACCTTCTGAATACTTTAAATGAAACTGTGTGTGTGTGTGTGTGTGTGTGTGTGTGTGTGTGTGTTGACTGTGAGACTGACTGTGTGGGTTGAACAGAGTGTTTTGTTGTTTGCTCGGCAAATTCTTAGTGGCTTTGACAGACACAGTGCACGGTTCAGACAACAAGGACTCATTACCCCATCCCTCCCAATGCCCCCCCCCCCCCCCCACACACACACACACACACACAAACACACACACACACACAGTGCACAAGGCCACCAGTGATGATTAACCAAGTGTGTGTGTGTGTGTGTGTGTGTGTGTGTGTGTGTGTGTGTGTGTGTGTGTGTGTGTGTGTGTGTGATGAGCCACAGTCACAACAGAGTCCAGCCTGTCATGATTAAATCTGATTAGCCTGCCTTGTTTGTCAGTGTATCTGTGTGTGTGTGTGTGTGTGTGTGTGTGTGATATGATAGCAGCAGCAGGAGGCATGTCCTCAGACCGGAATTCCGTGTCATTAAAGGTTGGGATTTTTGTCCCATGACTCGTCTTCATTAGGAGTCTCAGACATTGAGTCGCACTCTTGTTTTGGGTTGTGATGTTAGCACAGCATTGTGTGAACTAGCAGCTGGTACACTAATCAGCTAATATCACTAGTGTTAGGTAGTCTCTAACTCTAAAACCAGTAAACTATCATCAGTCATCAGTGTCACAACATCTCAAAATAATAACAGCAGCCAAAGTCTTAAGACATAATGTTACCATGACAACCACCAGCTGTACATCGCTAAGACCTCTAGCGTTTCTATCCAGATAGTTAATGGCTAGAATGCTAGCTAATTTTAGTGTCAGGAACTTCATTTATCTAACAGACTACATTTTTTTTTAATGGCACTATGACAACCAGCAAGTGTTAATCACTCACATTAGCTTAAAAATGCTAAACGAAATTGTTTTTATTGAAATTGAATATTGCCACCATCGCTAAGCTTAACTAGCTGACTAATTAACCGCTAGGAAAGAAGCATCAGCGTCTGGATTTTACATCAGCCAGTTTATCTCACAGCACCAAAATTAGTTAGAAACGAATGTATGACATCACCATGACAACCACCGTCTGCTCATTCTTAACGTTAGCTAGCTGTAAGATAAGCAGCTTGTATAAGCAGATTAGCATGTAGCATTTACGGTTCTCACATCACCGTGTTGTTTTACTAATTTGCTTATTGGATGGGTGGCTGAAATACAGGGTTGCCACGGTGACCATTTGTTTGTTACTTGAACTAGATAAAGTTGTAGTAAATTAACTATTTGACTTGATTGAGAAGCAGCCAAAGTGTATATTTCTGTGTTACCCTGGCAACCAGCATCATTTCATAACCAGATTGAGCTAGTTTGGTGTAAAGCAGCTTGCTTGCTAGATTAGCTGGTACCTGTTACTGCGTCAAACCTTTAACCTTTAATCAGATGGAGTGTTGCCATGACAACCACCAGGTAGTTGGTATTAGCTAGGTCTGTGTCAGCTAGCGTGTAGGTGTCCAGTCACCACATCATCATCAGTGATTGGTTCACAGACTGACTGTATGAGATTTTGTTGTTATGGCAACCGGTTATATATTTTTATATATTTTATAAAATATAATAATCACAAAAAAAGGGTTTAAAATGAATGTAAAAATATTTTTAAATGATTAAATCGTTTCACTAGCTAGAGTTTTAACCGCTGTTCTGACACCTTCTTTATGCCACATGAGGATTAGGACGGTCCCTCCTGAGAGACAGGAAGTTGCTTTAAGGAGGACTTCCTGTGGTGGATTTCTTCTGACTTCCTGTTTGATTATGCCTGATGTCCTGCTTGTGATTATGTATCCAACATGAGCTGAGATTCTAAATGAATTACCAATCCCCAGGTAAAGGGATTTGTTCAGGTGAATGAAAGAGTGTGTGTGTATGTGTGTGTACACAAGGCAAGGCCAAGAGCCAAAATGCAAGGTCTGGCCCTGCATTCCTCAGATTGGGCCCAATAAAACCTGGGAGTGGTTGAGTTCGCATCCCTCCATCTGCGAGTGCATGAATACACACACACACACTGATCATCTCCAGTGTCACAGCAACAGCAGGGCATCTGTGTGGTGCACGTGGCAGGAGAGCGTGGAGTGAGAGCAGCGCGTGTGTGGCGCACGTCCCTGTTCCCCTCAGGAGTATCAACCTCTTCATCCACCCCTCCTCACACACACACACACACACACACACAGGAGCATCTGTCACCCCGGGGGTCCAGCAAGGTCTAAGATGAATGAGTCTTCTGGGAACTTCTCTCTGAGCCTCTCTGAGCAAATGGCTGAAAAGAGGGAGGGGACATGAAGCCATGGGGGAAGGGTTTCTGTTTGTGTGTGTGTGTGTGTGTGAGGCTCAGTTAGAGCTAGTGTTACAGTCAGGGACAGAGGAACAGTGGCTTCAGGACTATCAGGGAGCAGCAGAGCTGACGTGACCTTCTTCCTGCTTCTAATTGGAATATTTTTTGTGCTTACACAAACACACACTACACACACACACTACACATGGACAGCACGCATATTGTGGATGGATTTCTTCTGTGACACGTGGAGGCATGGAGACGTGTTGAAGGTATGTCTACGTGATGTTAAAGCCTTCGCTCTGGAGAATCTTCATACCTGGACGTGTTCTTGGTTGGTTTTAGGTTTTATCTCAGCAGCTTTGACTAACACACGCTTGTCTTTAGCTCATAAAGGTTCTCTGTTAAGCTTCGAAAGCTACCTGAGCTCAACTTCTGAACGTCCAGCTCATGACTGCTTTACTGCTCCTCACTGGAGAGAAATGTACAGTTAGCATGAATTCTGAGGAGAAAAAAAAAACACAAATTGGCCTAAACTACTAACAGTACCAAGTTTATAGAGCGCTGTTTCAACCTAAAGCTTCATTTCTCCAAAGATGTCTTCAGTCTCTTCTGTTCTGAGCCACACATTCTTTAAAATAGTCATTATTTATTTTTATTTTATTCCTAAGTATCTTTATGTTTAAATTTTAGGGTTAAGGGTTGAACCCGGGTGATTGATAGATATACAGTGACGACATGAGATATCATGCAGCACATTTTGTTTAATAATAACAATAAAAAATAATTTCATTAAAAAAAAAAAAAAATCCAAGCATAATAAAAATAATAGTTATAATTTATTATAGAAATGTAATTAGAATTTTTATCGTGTTTTTTTTATTTTTATTTTCATCATCGTAATTATTTTTTACTGGTTAATGAAACTTGCAGTTTAAATAAATAAACAAACAAATTAGCAAAATAAATAATTCATATCTACATCTTGTGAGATGATTCCAAACTTTTGCAAAAAGAAAATAAAAATTTAAGTCAGAAATCAGAGTTTAACCTTCAGATTTTTATCGATGTTTATATTTTGTTCGGATTTGTTCTCCTGAGCTGCTGCTTCCAGGCTCTGCTCCGTTTCTTCAGCGCTCCACCATGTGGCGTTCGAACACCAGCGTGAGAAAGTCATAAACCGATGTTTCGTATCCTTCGCTTCACGTGTCACTAACTCTGTGTTTGTAAATGTAAAGAAAACTGTGGATGATTTGGTTGATTTCTACAGGGTGAGGGTGAGGGAGGCGTTTAGGGCTCCTTTTACCCTCGGTAACGTAATTAGATAAATAAAGAGAGAGACAAAAGGAAAGAAGACTGAAAGGGAATGAAGGGAGAGGGGAGACACACTGCCTTCTAACACATTAATGCCTTTAATGTCACTTGAACTTTGTCACTTTTTAAAAATTGGATTTTTTCATTCATTTATTGTTCATTCTTTTTTGTTTTCTTTTTCTTTTTTTTTTTGACGTTTCCCAAAAGAGCTGAAATAAAGTAGACAGTTTGTTTATATCATAATAATATATATATATATATATATATATATATATATATATATATATATATATATATATATATATATTTTTTTTTTATTTATATATTAGTTATTTATATTTTTTATAAGTTTTCATTCTAAATGTTTGAAATTCATAGAACTGTTTGAAATTCCTTTGTTTGTTTGTTTATTTGGTTTTATTTTAATTACGTTAAATGTTTTCCCAGCCATCTAAAGACAAAATAAAACCCAATGTGAAATTATCACTGCTCAGCATCTTATATTTATTATTATAAATTTATTTAATATATTTAATATTTAATATATTTAAATTATAAATACTACAGATTTACAGATAAGTGTGATTATTTTAAATTGTGTTTCTAAATCTACTGAATTGTTGAATTTATTATTTATTTAATTTTTTATTTTTACATTTTTATAATCTGAATAAATAAGAAAAAAACACAAAGATGCTGAATTTATTTAAAAAAACGGAAACAAACTGTTAATAAAAATAGAAGTAGAACTTGATTGATTTTTCATGACTTATTTAAATTTAAAAGTATATTTATTTATTTATAATTGTTAAATATAAAATGTTTCTCAAAAACATTAGAGTATTAATATTGATCGTGAATATCGTGATGTAATCGATCTTAGAGACCTGTGGACTGTTAGTGAATCAAACTGCTGCTGTGTCTTCTCTGTTATTGTTAGAGTGTGATTTGAGTTCAGGGTGAAAAAGTGTGTGTGTGTGTGTGTGTGTGTGTGTGTGTTTCTCAGGATATTGTGTCTACTTTGGGTTTAGTTTTGTCTTAATTTCGGGTCACATCCTCATTTTTATCTTTTGCTCTGAAAACTGTCGTTCTGAATATTTAAGTGTTTCCTTTTGAATTGGTTTGTTTTAAATCTCTCTCTCTCTCTCTCTCTCTCTCTCTCTCTCTCTCTCTCTCTCTCTCTCTCTCCCTGTCACACAGATAAGTGATGGAACCTGTAAAGTTCTAGATGAGTGTGAATGAGGTAATTCAGGTCTGTTTATGTGAATGAGGTAACTCAGGTGTGTTTGTGTTCATGAGGTAACTCAGGTTTACTTTTCATGAGGTAACTCAGGTGTTTGTGTTGATGAGGTAACTCAGGTGCATTTGTGTTCATAAGGTAACTCAGGTGTGTTTGTGTTCATGAGGTAACTCAGGTGTGTTTGTGTTCATGAGGTAGCTAAAGTGTGTTTGTGTTCATGAGGTAACTCAGGTGTTTGTGTTGATGAGGTAACTCAGGTGCGTTTGTGTTGATGAGGTAACTCAGGTGTGTTTGTGTTCATGAGGTAACTCAGGTGTGTTTGTGTTCATGAGGTAGCTAAAGTGTGTTTGTGTTCATGAGGTAACTCAGGTGTTTGTGTTGATGAGGTAACTCAGGTGCGTTTGTGTTGATGAGGTAACTCAGGTGTGTTTGTGTTCATGAGGTAACTCAGGTGTGTTTGTGTTCATAAGGTAACTCAGGCGTTTGTGTTGAGGTAACTCAGGTGTTCGTGTTCATGAGGTAACTCAGGTCCATTTGTGTTGATGAGGTAACTCAGGTGTTTGTGTTGATGAGGTAACTGAGGTGCGTTTGTGTTGATGACGTAACTCAGGTGCGTTTGTGTTCATGAGGTAACTCAGGTGTGTTTCATCTCTTCTTACGGAGCTACTTTGTCAATCCTGATGTTCTACCTCTGGATGGAGTCTCGCTGTCCGGTGGTCACCCTGCCAGTGATTGATCTGCATGGTCAGCGAGTGTCTCTTGTGATTGTTGTGGATGGAGCCGCCCGGAGACTGTTATGCCTTGAACCAATGTTGTGTCAGTCAGCTGTATGGTCTGGTCTTTATCAGAGATCAGGTCTGTGCTGAACTCAGAGTTTTTGCTGACCCATTAGTTCCTCATGATCTCTCAGTTGCACTGTTGTAGAAAGGAAATTATTTACATTTGCGTTATTTACATTTACATTATTTACATTTACATTATTTACTGTCCAGTGTCACCCAAATGAGGATGAGGTTCACTTCTGAGTCTGGTTTTGCTCAAGGTTTCTTCCTCATATTATCTCAGGGAGATTTTCCTCACCACGGTCAGCTCAGGATTGATCATTAAGGATAAATGTTAGAGATAAATAGTAACTTAACTTTACACTTTAATTTTTTTATTCTGTTTCTATATTTCTGTAAAGATTCTTTGAGACAATGTGAATTGTTAAAATCTCTATAAAAATTGAATTGAATTGAAATTGTTTGTGTTGAGGTAACTCAGATGTGTTTGTGTTGATGAGGTAACTCAGGTGTTTGTGTTGATGAGGTTACTCAGATGTGTTTTTGTTCATGAGGTAACTCATGTGTTTTTGTGTTCATGAGGTAACTCAAGTGTTTTTGTGTTCATGAGGTAACTCAAGTGTTTTTGTGTTCATGAGGTAACTCAGATGTGTTTGTGTTCATGAGGTAACTCAAATATGTTTGTGTTCATGAGGTAACTCAGGTGTTTGTGTTCATGAGGTAACTCAAGTGTGTTTGTGTTCATGAGGTAACTCAAGTGTATTTGTGTTCATGAGGTAACTCAGGTGTGTTTGTGTTCATGAGGTAACTCAGGTGTGTTTGTGTTCATGAGCTAACTCAAGTATGTTTGTGTTCATGAGCTAACTAAAGTATGTTTGTGTTCATGAGGTAACTCAAGTGTATTTGTGTTCATGAGGTAACTCAGGTGTGTTTGTGTTCATGAGCTAACTCAAGTATGTTTGTGTTCATGAGCTAACTCAAGTATGTTTGTGTTCATGAGGTAACTCAAGTGTATTTGTGTTCATGAGGTAACTCAGGTGTGTTTGTGTTCATGAGCTAACTCAAGTATGTTTGTGTTCATGAGCTAACTCAAGTATGTTTGTGTTCATGAGGTAACTCAGATGTGTTTGTGTTCATAAGGTAACACAGGTGATTGTGTTCTTGAGATCACTCAAATGTTTGTGTTCATGAGGTAACACAGGTGTTTGTGTTCAGGTAACTCAGCTGTGTTTTGATGAAGAATGCTCAGTGTATGTTAGACAGAGACTCGGGAGGATCAGATAAAGTCCTCTTTGCCTTGCAGGCGAGACAGTAAGCAGTGTTTTAAATGTCATTATCACTCCAACTGGTCCGTGTTCATCCCCAGGGCAAGAAAGCACACGCCTCCTCTCTGTTACTCAACACTTAATGTGTGTGAAGCTGTTTAAGAAAATCCACTGAGGGGGTTTTAGCATCTTAGTCAGTGTGTTCATTTAAACCACACTGAATAAAACGTTTCCACATCACATAACTTCATTTATTACGACTCTGCTCAATATCCACATGATCACTGTTTATCACAATTATCGAGACAATTTGGGAACAAATTCTTTTTATCGAACTTTACATGGACATCTCTTAAAAATGGTCCAAAACAATGTATTTGATCTGACACTTTAAGAAATGAAAAAGATTTCAATTTGTTTTATAAAATGATTTTTTACCAGTATATTTATTCACTATAAAGATACTTTTATTTATTATAGTTATACTTAAATTGAATTGCAGGTTACATGTGAAAGTTGCGCTTTGTTCTGTGTTTATAAGTGAATATGTTTCAGTACTGGATGATATAAAAAAAAAAATAATAATTTTTTTTTAAAAGGATCAGTATTATTACTGAAAAGGATCGTCATTTAAAGATAAGATTTTTATCACAAGCCACAGAGTTTCACTCAGAGTCACTTCATATCAGCTGTTTATTATGAACAGTGACTTAAAGCAGCATTAAGGATCTTTCAGGCCCAGCTGTAGCTGCTGTGTAATTAATTATTATTCTGTTCTTCTTCTTGTCACAGTGCTTATGAACAGGAAGTGTGGAGTATTGATTATCTGCCGTGTTGTGACTCATAATTACTGCTTTATCTCGCAGGTTACTGTTCTTTATATTTAAATTTTACTGTGTAAATCGGACTTCATTAACAAATGTGAGGTTGGAATGAGTTTCCTGTTGTGGTTTGTAGTCTGCGTTCAGAGCCGACCTAAAGTCAGGACTTCATCTAACAACTGTTTCTTATAAAGAGTAAAGACACAGAGCTAAAAATGCAGATTTTTTTATTTTTTTTACTGAAATGGCTTGTGTAACATTATATGACTTATTTTAAAATTAACCAATGTATTTTTTTATTGTAGAAAAAATCTGTAAAAAAAAAAAAAAAAAAAAAAAAAAATTGAATCAAAATTAAGTAGAATGTATATGTACAAAATGTATTAAATATATATATATATATATATACCTTTTAATGCATGTGCTTTATTTATATGCATTTATTTATTTTTATTTTATTAAATCCAAGAAATAAAATAATTCATTAAAATAATAAATTAAAATACAAAAATAGACACAAAAAAGTATTAATAAATTTAGTGTATTAGTTTAGAGTTTAGTGTATTAAAGTATAAAACTGACTGCATGATAAAGAATGAAAATAAAATTTCATCGATTTACTGTTATTTACAAAATGTTATAATACAACTTGTAAATAAAATTGTTACTTCATATATCTTGCCTATTGTTCTGTCAGGATGAACCACATTTATAAATAATTTATATTAACTCAGCCTAACAGTCCACAGTCCTACACTGTGTTAGTTGAAATCCTATAAAAACCTTCTCTTATATAATAATAATAATAATAATAATAATAATAATAATAATAATAATAATAATGAGTTAATATCGTGATATATATCACGACTGGCACCAAGGTGGTGGAACGAACTTCCCCTAGAGGTCCGGACAGCTGAGTCACTGGCTATTTTCAAGCGGCGGTTGAAGACCTACTTATTCAGGAAACACTTCAACTAGCACTTCTTTCATTATCTTTTGCATTTTAAAAAAAAAAAAAAAAAAAAAAAAAACACACCTTTGACACTTTCATTGTAACTTTGAACAAATGTTTTAAACTCATGGTATCTTAAGTATGTAACTTAGTGATCCAGCATTAATGTATTCAATGTTAGAGATTTAAGCACTTATGTACGTCGCTCTGGATAAGGGCGTCTGCCAAATGCTGTAAATGTAAATGTAAATGTAAATATATCGGAAACCACGATCCGGCTCTGCTCTGGAGACTGTTACTGAGGAGAAGGATAAAATTCATCCTGGAATTTATGGCCTGTGTGTGTGTGTTTGTGTGTGTGTGTGTGTGTGTGTGTGTGTGTGTGTAAGTATTTTACCAGCTGCACCCCAGGGTGTGTGGTGTACAGTCTCCTCATCCATCACTCTTATCAGTTACAGCTACACATGTCAGGCTACTCCACAATCTGCTGCTACATCTAAACATGTCACTCACAACTGATAGCAGCATCCAGACTATCAGCTCCCGGACAGCCGACCACACGCTGACCCGAAACACTGACCCCTACATTCCACACACACACACACACACACACACACACACACACACACACACACACACACACACACACACACACACACACACACAGAGATAGCATCTGAGGAAACTCAGAGAGAGGGAAAGATTATGAACAAGTGTTAATGTTGTGTGTTGTTTTATTTTCACAGGTGTGTGTGTGTGTGTGTGTGTGTGTTTGTGTGTGAGACAGAGCTGTAAGGAGTCTGGGATGATGGACAGGTGAGACAGTTGAACATTTCCTGTCTGGCCAGCGATGGAAAGAAGCTGATCCAGTTTCTTCACTCCTGGAGAAGAACGTTTAAAGGTACAGTCTCTGTCTCTCTCTCTCTCTCTCTCTCTCTCTCTCTCTCTCTCTCTCTCTCTCTCTCTCACTCTATTACATTGTTAGCTGGGCTTTTGTGGTTGTTGTGGTTGTTGTTGCACCTTTTGAATCAACAAGCAGTTTTTTGAGATGTAGCTACCTGGTCATAGCAGGTTTGATCTCACAGGTGTAGCAGACAGCTTCACAGCGAGGTTATCTCTGTCATATTCACCCTCAAGTTCTTGATCGAGTTCTCCATGATGTTCTACATCAAGTTCTTGATCAAGTTCTCCATCATGTTTTCTCATGTTAAGATTCTGATTTGAGGTTTTTATTAAAAATTGTTTTATGTGTAGCTACAAAAAGCCTTTCTTGTTGTACAGTAAAGTTAAGTTCTTCTTATCAGATTACAGTTAGTAATTAAATTTTGTTTGTTTGTTTGTTTGTTTGTTCAGATCATGGGGAATTCATACGCAGGACAGCTGAAGTCCTCCCGCTTTGAGGAGGCATTGCACAACTCCATCGAGGCCTCGCTGCGCTCCAGTAACGGCGATCCACAGCCCATTTTCACTCAGCTTTACCTGGAGCCGGATCACTTCACCACAAACCTGGATGGTGAGAACAAACAGCAGAAACGCTGTGGCTTTTAAAGCAGACTCGGATAAAACTAAAGTAAACGTTGATCTGTTGAGGAATTCTTGTGTCATGTGACCCCACCCTCTTCCTTCCCCTTTTCCTTCAGACATTAAATCCAAAATGGACTTAAGCCTCAGGTCAGATGCAGGTGGTCACGTCCTAATGAACTGCCAGTCCTCCAGCGGCCTCGACGACATGGACGACGACGATGAATCGGACACCAGCAGCCCTCCACTTCCCTACCTGCAGGCTCCGCCCCCTGACGGCTGCTGCACCGTGGACGGTAAGTTAGAAAGATGTGACACTAACATGTCAGAATCAGTGTAGATATCATTTAACACTTTCTTTTATTATTTCATCAATTAATAATGAACACAGTCAAGGGTTATATTCAGTGTATTAAATCTAATTTCATTTAGAAGTTGTGTAAAGAAAACTGAAGTTCACTGATGAGTCCAAGAATCTTTTTTTGTTACTCCAGGATTCTGTCAGGCAGGGAAGGACCTCCGTCTGGTTTCCATGGCGACGGAGCCTATCGACATCCCTCCTGGTTTCGAGCTGGTGGGAGCCAAATCTCCCAGCATTCCGGAGCACATCCTGGTGTGTGCCGTGGACAAGCGCTTTCTGCCGGATGAAAACGGGAAGAACGCACTTTTAGGTAGGAGCCGTTTTGATGAGAAAACACTAGTGAGAAGTTACCTGGAGTTAAACAGACATGGAACTTATTAGTAAATGATAATGAGCGACAAGATAAAAGTTTTTATAAAGTATAAAGATAATCTTTAGCTAAACATTTTAGCATGATGTGTGTTTGTATGTAACTACGGAAAATCTGGGAGTATATAACAAAACCTTATAGTAATGTAGAATAAAGAAATACAGACAAATAATAAAGTGCAGCTTGTTAAGATTTCTGATAAAAAACACATCTGACCTACTAGTTACTAACAATGTGAGGGCTAATAATTGACCTACGGCTCATAATAACAAGAATAAACAAGTATGTGTGTGTGTGTGTGTGTGTGTGTGTGTGTGTGTGTGTGTGTGTAGGGTTTTCAGGGAGCTGTGTAGGCTGCGGTGAGAAAGGTTTCCGCTACTTCACTGAATTTTCCAACCACATCAACCTGAAGCTGAGCACGCAGCCCAAAAAGCAGAAGCACTTAAAGTACCACCTGGTGAAGAACTCTCAGGGGGCGCTGTGTAAAGGCACACTCATCTGCTGGAAAGGTAGAGCACTCCTTCACTCCTTTGTTCCTTCATTCATTCACTTATTCATACTGTGGACATTTTTATTAAAGTTAAGTGAAAACAACATGTTGTTATTAAATTCACTCACTCACTCACTCACTCACTCACTCTTTCATTCATCTATTAATTCATTCATTCATCTGTGCTTTTATTCGTTCATTAATTTATCTGTTCATTTCTCTGTTCATTGTTTCTTTTACTTCATTCATCCATTCATCTGTTAATTCATCTGTTCATTCATCTGTTTATTCATTCATTTCTTTCTTCATGCCTCTGATAATTCATCTGTTCATTCATTCATTCATTTATTCATTCATTCCTCTGTTCATTCATTCATTCATTCATTCATTCATTCATTCATTCATTCATTCATTCATCTGGTCGTTCATTAATTCTTTCAGTCATTAATTCATTCATCTGTTCACCCATCTATTCTTTCGTGTATTTATTAATTCATTCATTTATTCATTCTTCTGATAATTCATCCGTTCATTTAGTCCTCCATTTATTCATTCATACTGTGGACATTTTTAATAGAGTTATTAAAGTGAAACAAAATGCTGTTATTAAATTCATTCATTTATTTATTCATTTGTTCATTCACCTGTTCATGTCTATGTTCATTCATTCATCACTTCATTCATTTGTTTGTTTTTGTTTGTTTGTTTAATCGTTCCTCATTCATTCATTAATTCACTCATTCATTCATAAAGCTGTTCATTTATTTATCATTTTATTTATCTGTTCATGCATTCATTTGTTTGAACAATGTGAACATATTTGTTTATGTAAGTGAAAACGTTCTGTTTTTAAACTCATTCGTTTATCTGTTCCTTCTCTTGTTCACAATATCTTCTTCTATTTCTTGATAAAAAGGACAGACTCAGTCAGTTCATTCCTTCATGAGAGGACTGAGTAACAGACGATAAAGAAGACTTGATTTAAACAGCTGTGTGAAATTTCTTTTCTTCCCAGACTGTAAGACCAGGCAGTTCTCCAGTGTGTCTTCATCCAAACCCAGCTCATCATCCTCACTGAGCAGCAAAGAGAACGGAGGAACCATCAGCCGCAGTCCCTCCTCCTTCTCCCTCTCAGGTGTGTGTGTGTGTGTGTTGAGATGTAACACTGTACTTTAATGAGCTGTCTATCTGTGTGTGTGTGTGTGTGTGTGTGTGTGCATGCGTGCGTTTGTGTGTGTTGTGTGCAGGGATGTGGTAGCCTGGTGGTTAAGGTGGTGGGCTACCAATCGGAAGGTTGTGAGTTCAATCCCTAAATCCACCAAGCTGCCACTGTTGGGCCCCTGAGCAAGGCCCTTAGCCCTCAATTGCTCAGATGTATATAAACGAGATAAAATGTAAGTGGCTTTGTGTAAGGGTGTCTGCTAAATGTAAATGTGTTACAGATTCACCTCCAGCACGAGGACAGTCCAGTTCGTCTCCGGGGATTTTGGGGACTCCAGAAGTCATGCAGGAATGCAGCTTCCTGAAACCTCCAAGCACCATGTCACACACCCCTAAATCTTTACCTATAGGTAATACACACACACACATGATAGAAGTGAAAATACTGGAGAGGTTCATTAACAATGCATTAGGTTTTGAAAATCAGTATGTGTGTGTGTGTGTGTGTGTGTGTGTGTGTGTGTTCAGTACCCACTGCTCTGCGTGTTAACGGCCTGACAAACGGTTTAAGTTCAGAAAGCCGGCCCACTCTGCTAAGCCCCAGCTACACAAACCCACTGGCCACGCCTACACAAGGCTATCGGCCAATCAAACAAGGGGACAGTCCAGGTGAGACCCGCCAGCTAATCACAGCACCGAACACAAATCACATCACAAAATGCTAATTAATCATTAATTGTGTGTTCAACATTTAAATCTGCAACATTATATTGGAGTTTTGTAAATAAAATAAGCGTAAGTATCTAAAGAAGACGATGTATATACTTTAATAATATAGTAACGTTAAAGGAAAAGAAGTTAAATATGTATTCTCTATTATATTATTTGTAAATAAATGTTTTTTTTAGCTTGAGGATAGAAAAAAAACAAATAATATAAATAGAGAATATATAGTTAACTTCTTTTTTTTCATATTAATTAATTTATTTATTTATTTATTTATTTATTTACATACTTTATTCCATACTTAGTATATAGAATATTTATTTATTTTATTTAACTTTGATCCATGTCAGGTACAAAATGCAACTTTTAAAAGATTTTAAATGATCAATTTATGTATAAAACTAAAACATATAGAGGCAAAATAAACGGTTGTTAATCTTGATAATACCTCATAATTTTCATTCATTCATCTTCTACCGCTTATCCGAACTACCTCGGGTCACGGGGAGCCTGTGCCTATCTCAGGCGTCATCGGGCATCAAGGCAGGATACACCCTGGACGGAGTGCCAACCCATCGCAGGGCACACACACACCCATTCACTCACACAATCACACACTAGGGACAATTTTCCAGAGATGCCAATCAACCTATCATGCATGTCTTTGGACCGGGGGAGGAAACCGGAGTACCCGGAGGAAACCCCCGAGGCACGGGGAGAACATGCAAACTCCACACACACAAGGCGGAGGCGGGAATCGAACCCCGACCCTGGAGGTGTGAGGCGAACGTGCTAACCACTAAGCCACCGTGCCCCCACCTCATAATTTTGAAAACAAAAAATTTAATAATTTCAAAAATTCATTTAAATAAAATTTCTCATTATGTAGTCAATGTGTCTTTAACTGTGTAAACAGGATTGTACACATTTAATACCTGCACTTCAGGTGTATTCACACATAATCACATGCAAAATACTGCATTCTGGGTGTAAAACCGAATCAGCTTACATTAGCTCCACCAACTCATTAGCTCATTAGCTCTTACATTAGCTCCATTCATGCTGAACTCCTTTTCCCAGCATCCTCTGCCATGGCATCAGGGCCTCCAAAAAAGCGTCACCGTAGTTGGCACCCTCCTCCAGTGATGCCCGTCCCTGCCACCGCCATCCCGGTCCCGGCGATTCGCCCGATTCCCTGTGGTACAGGTGAGTTAACAGATATGAGATCTTCATCACCTCTTTATTATTTAGTCTTTATTATTATTATTAATTCAGTTATGTTCACTAGCATCACTTTTGTTGTCAAGCTGCAAGTCATGACAGATATGTGTTCTTCTCCATTCCCAGGTTCTCTGCTGTCACTGGCTAATCAGGCGTCTCTGTCAGCACCAGGGGTCATACAGCCTCAGCCAATCACAACAGGAGAAACCCTGATCGTCCCCGATAACCTGCTGAACACCTGCGGGGTTCGACCCATTATCCTCATCGGTGAGACCCTATACACCCTTTTTCCAAACACACACACACACACACATACACACACACACACACACACACACACACACACATTTTAATTAGCTGCATTAATAATTATCCTAGCTGGAGCTCCTTACAATGACAGTAACGAGTTTGTGTATGTGTGTGATGATCCTCACGTTGTACTCCTCCTCGCTCTGCAGGTCAAGGCGCTCTGCCGTACTTCTTCGGGAATGTGTGTGATGTAGTGGTGAGCCCCCTGCTGGCCAGCTGCTATAACTACAGCCAGCTGAGTGAGAAGAGCCTGGTGACGTTGGGAGTGTCGCTGAGCCAAATCCCCACCTCTGAGACTCTCATCCTGCTCACACTGCAGTACCTCGCACGCCTCGGTAACACACAAACATAAACATAATAAAAGTAATACTATTGAATTCTGGTTCCTGATTGGTCCGAAATTTTTCAATAACAACAGCACTAACGGAAGAAAATATTTCTTAAAGAAAGATGTTTTCTATATCATGTTTGTATGGCAGGTTCGGAGCAGATCCCCATGCGTGAGGAGTTTGAGCAGATCGTGCTGAAGGCCTCAGTGTGTGGTGCTGCCGTCCCCCCAATCACCGCTGTGCAGCTGCCATGGCTAGCACGAGTCGAGGCCAGTGTATCGGGTGGAAGCGTTCAGGTGCTGCTTGCTCAGAGCTCTCTGGGTGAGGGAATCTCAGAGACACTGCACTTGCTCAGTGATAACACACACCTACAACAGCAACAAGCGCAACGACTGCCCAACTACGTCCTGATAATCCACACGTCGGCCTCCGCCGGGGCCTCAGAGTTCTGCATCGTGGTGCTCGGTGAGACTCAGGCAGCTTCTCAGCACAACCTAACATACACTTCGGTGTGTAAGTCTCACGCTCATAAACTCATGTGTTTGTGTTTGTCAGGTAAATACCAGTCAAGGGCACTAGCCGAGGGAATGCTGAGCACTAACGAGTTTTTAAAGGAGATCAGCTATGAGCTCATCACGGGGAAAGTTTCTGTCCTGGCTTCACACTTCAACAAGACATCTCTTGGTTAGTGAAGCTTTTGAAATCCATATTAAGCTGAAACTTTGCCTCTGAGGAATTATGTACTGTAAAAAGCTGAGAGAATGGAACTCATAAAAGAGATTACCTTAGAAAACGTACCTGAAATAAACTGCACAGAATCTCACCTGAGGAAATTTACTTACTAACTTATAGATGATTCACTCAACAGAGGAAAATGGCCTGATATGATCTGATATTGGTTTATGTTGTAAAAACATCTCCTTTGATTAGTTTAGCTTTTAAACTCATAGCTAAATCAGTTCACTATTTAAACACCATGCTAGAGGTGAGGTCAGGTTTCAACTTTGTGAATCAACATTAATATAGTTTTAGGAAACATTGAGTTGAAACAGAATGCGTTATGCTAATGTAAAGCTAGCCATTAAGTCATAATGAGTTTGTTTTTGTGTGTGTGTGTGTGTGTGGTGTGTGTGTGTGTAGGTGATAATCTGGAGAAGGAGTTGTTGCGGTATCAGCGGAGGAGAAAGCAGCAGGCTGAGCTCAGTGACCCTGTTCACTCTGAGGAAGAAGTAAACATGAAAGTTGACACCTGCACAGGTTAGACGACCTCTCCTTCTTCTTTCTTTACCTTTCTATCTATCTATCTGTCCGTCTGTCTGTGTGTCTGTCTGTCTGTCTATCTATCTATCTATTTATCTATCTATCTATCTATATAAAACAGATTTAATTAAATGCTTTTGAATGTATCAGTTGCATGCTAACATTATCTCCTATTACTCGGTGCAGAGACCCTGAGCGAGACGTTTCAGATTTACCCGCCACAGCTGACCGTGGCTCGGAGTCTCCTGTCTCTGGTGTGTGGCATTGCAGACTCAAACAGCCAGAACCTCGACCTCGGCAGATTCTGCAAAGTCGACTTCCTGGTGCTGGTGCCACCGTCAAACGTCCTGCTTCATCAGACAGCCAGACGCATCCGCCAGTCAGGTGAGGCTCAAGATCATCAGGGACAGGATCAGGAAAAGTGAGAAAAGTGAACTTTAATAAGAATGAGACATTGAATAAGTTGAGAAAAGCTGTCTCAGAGATCCAGAGGGGAATTACCTGAGGACAGTTTAGACAGCCCATAACATGAAACTTTACATACAGTAACAGACCAAAGAGGCTTACATCTGAGGTCTTACCTGAGAAAAATATCCTGCTGTACATAACTGAGAAAAGCTACCCAGGACCATTACTTGATCAATTGAGAATATTTACCTCAGAAAATGTAGCAAAGAAAAACTAAGAAGAGAGAGAAAGATCAGAAAACATAACCGAGAGAATTTCCACAAAAAAATATTTGAAAGAAAACGTGTCTAAGAAAGGTTTCCTGAGAGAATTAGCATGAGAGCTTTAACATGTGGGAAATTTGCAGAGAACCTGAGAGAGCTTACATGAGGATGGTTACCTTAAGTGATTAGAAGCTAACCTGAGAGGAACATAACTACCTAAGAGGTTTTACATGAGAGAACTTCATATCTGTTATAAACAGTTGAGAGACATTACCTGTTTACCTGAGAAACCTTAACTAAAGTTAATTTACCAGAGAAATGTAACCAAAGGGAACTTATGAGAAATGTTTCCTCAGACAGAACTTAGTAGAGATATATTACTTGAGAAGTTACCAGAGAAAAAGTACCTGAGAAGTTACTTAACTGAGAGACATTACCATGAAAGACATTAATTTGAGGTTTTTTTATTTATTTTCAAATTTTTCAAAAAGAACAAATGTATAAAAAACTGAAATCCCTGTCCTCCAAACACCAGAAATAAACATACGGATACTATACATGATGTCCGTAAAGAGATGATGATAATAATAATAATAATAATAATAATAATAATAATAATAATAATAATAATAATAATAATAATAATAATAATAATAATAATAATAATAATAATAATAATAATAATAATAATAATAATAGGGGGCACGGTGGCTTAGTGGTTAGCACGTTCGTCTCACACCTGCAGGGTCGGGGTTCGATTCCCGCCTCCACCTTGTGTGTGTGGAGTTTGCATGTTCTCCCCGTGCCTCGGGGGTTTCCTCCGGGTACTCTGGTTTCCTCCCCCGGTCCAAAGACATGCATGGTAGGTTGATTGGCATCTCTGGAAAACTGTCCGTAATGTGTGATTGCGTGAGTGAATGAGTGTGTGTGTGTGTGCCCTGTGATGGGTTGGCACTCCGTCCAGGGTGTATCCTGCCTTGATGCCCGATGATGCCTGAGATCACAGGCTCCCCGTGACCCGAGGTAGTTCGGATAAGCGGTAGAAGATGAATGAATGAATAACATTTACATTTACAGCATTTGGCAGACGCCCTTATCCAGAGCGACGTACATAAGTGCTTAAATCTCTAAACATTGAATACATTAATGCTGGATCACTAAGTTACATACTTAAGATACCATGAGTTTAAAACATTTGTTCAAAGTTACAATGAAAGTGTCAATAATAATAAGAAATAATAATAATAATAATAAATAAAAAACATGAAGTGGGTATAAATAATATTACCAACCACTATACAATACCATAAATTCCTGCTTTTATTTCCTCAACAAAACTGAAGAAAGGTGGCCAGATATTCTAAAATGTCCCAGCAGAACTCCTGACTGTATATCTACCGTTCTCCAAATTAAGATGGTACCTCTTCTATCCAGTGACTGAATGTGGGTGAAGTAGGCTCTTTCCCTTTAATTAGTCTTCTAGCCAGAAGAGAACAGAAGGCCAGCATCTTATTTTTTCTTTTATTAAGACTTGTGTTTCCGGGGCCACAACAAACAATGCAATAAATGGGATAGCTTTGGAAAAAATCCCAGAGAAGGTCTAAAAAACATTGGTCCAGAACATGTAAAGTCTTGGGTATGTCCAGAACATATGCAGCAGAGTTGCAGGAGTCTGAACTTAGTCCAATGTAAACGGTGTACAATTTTAAATTGAATTACAGCATGTCTAAGGCAAATGGATGATAAAACAATTCCCTGAATTATTTTGTACCAGATGTCCTCTGAAATTGGTTCGTCTAAATCTGTCTCCCAATTATTTTTGAGTAGATCTAAAGATGTTGAATCATACCTTCTGTATACCTCATAGATCCTGATGATAGTCTGTTTTTGGACTGATTTACATTCAAGAATTGAATCTTATATAGAAGTTGGAGGGCAAGATGGAAAGTAATTAGAATTCAATACTACTAAGTTCTGAAGATAAATATACCTATACAAATGTATTATGGGGATCTGTTCAAAGTACACAAAATCTTCATCAATATAAAGATCAGACAGTGAGACCAAACCCTTTCTATCCCAAAACCTCACCATAACTCATGGAACAAATTGTAATTGTCTGTGATAAATCTCTACTAAAGAGGAACGCTCGTCTAAACTGACTCCAGATTTGAAATGAATGTATGAAAACTGGATTAGAAGTCAAGCTAGAGATTGGCTGTGTGAATGGGATTTTAGAGCACAGTAAATCTACTAGAGAGGTGAATCCAAACAAAGCCCTTTCCAGGATTGTCCAGGGGCAGTGATGTCATTCTTTAACCAGAACAGCAATGCTTTTTTTTTATGATGGCTTACCAATAATAATACATGAAATTTGGAAGTGCCATCCCTCCTTTTATACAAGGTCTCTGACTTCTATAGCCCCTTTTCCACCAAAAAGAACCGGGTGCTGGTTCAGAGCTAGCACTGGTGCTGGTTCAAAGTTGGTTCCACTGGCGAACCTTCTAAGAACCGGTTTGCCTTTCCATCGTTTAGAGAGCATCACAGAGCCGAGTCTGACGTCACTGTATACGTGTCTCGTTACACAGCGACGTTACACAAACACAAACACAACAACAATGGCGGATGTTGCTTTACTGTTAATGCTCATGGCTTTGTGAACCTACATTAACATCCAAACGCGGCGAATCCGACATGTACGTGCAGCTCCATGTAATCTGTATAAACGGAGGTTGTAATGGAGAAAGTACATAACGTTATTTTATCATTAACACAGAAAAAAGTTAGCCTTAGCATGTAGCTACCTACTATCATGTGTGCTGATAATGTATCATATCGCAGTAAAGTAAAAGTGTATTAAACATTAGTATACTTAAGGTACATTATCAAATGCGCTAACAGTAGCCCCGCCCACAGCCCCTGACACAAGCGGTTCTTAAGTCTAGACCAGCAACGTTTTGGTGCTACTTAAGAACCACTTTTCCTGGTTCAGAGCCGGTGCTTTGGCTGTCGATAAAGAAAGAACTGGTTCTAAGTTAGGCTCCGAACCAGCACTCAAACTGCCTCGGTGGAAAAGGGGCATATGAGCCAGACTTCTATGCGAACAGTCCACAAGCATGTCCTTTTCCAGTTGTAGCGTTTCTCTCAGCAGCCTCGAAACCAAACAGAAAATCTTGATACCCCCAGTATCCTGATATTGCACCTTCTCATCCGTCCCTCCATGTCTTCACATTTTTTCTCTTAGCATGGTCATCTCTGCTTTTAAATCAGTTACCACAGACTGTAAAGTTGTCACCTCGTCTGACCACGTTGATAGCCTGCCTTCCGGCTCCTTTAACAGAGCCTTCAATTGATCTATCTCAGATTAAATAGCCGCCATATTATTTATTATTTCCTTGTTGACTGCTTTAATTTCCTTTGTAAGGGAACTGAAATCATCGGCAAGCACACTTTTCAGTTCAGATTTGATCACTGCCGAGATGTAAGCTTTAAATCTCCGATGCCACTGCATCCATTTTCCCTAGGCTGTCCCTCAGGAGGCAGCTTCAGGGCTAGTGTTCAATGATGCGTCATATTTATACTTGCATAGCTTTTCCGCCATTGGCTCTTCATATCAGCTATTACCTTCATTCAAACCAAGATTAGAGCAGATTTTATGTAATGTTTTGTAAAGTAAGGTGGTTATTTATTATATAATACAAGAGTTCAGTGAGATCCCGAGCCAGACACGTCTTACTCCATTGCCATGCGAGAAAATATTACCTGAGGACACTCACTCTCACTCATTTTCTACCGTTTATCTGAACTACCTCGGGTCACGGGGAGCCTGTGCCTATCTCAGGCGTCATCGGGCATCAAGGCAGGATACACCCTGGACGGAGTGCCAACCCATCGCAGGGCGCACACACACACACCCATTCACTCACACAATCACACACTATGGACAATTTTCCAGAGATGCCAATCAACCTACCATGCATGTCTTTGGACCGGGGGAGGAAACCGGAGTACCCGGAGGAAACCCCCGAGACACGGGGAGAACATGCAAACTCCACACACACTAGGCATAGGTGGGAATCGAACCCCCAACCCTGGAGGTGTTACCCACTACGTGCTAACCACTAAGCCACCGTGCCCCCCCTACCTGAGGACACTTACCTGAAAAAAGTTACCTAAGACCTTTAGGATGAACGCTTACCTCAGAGAACGTTCTCAAATGATTTTAGAGAACTTACCCAAGTCATGCTCACCCTGAGAGAAGGACACTTGTTTTAAAGAAGTTTAATGTTGATTGTGAAATTTGCTAACATGAATTTATGTATGTATGTGTGTGTATCTGTGTGTGTGTGTGTGTGTTTCAGGAGTGCTGGTGGATCTGGGGATGGAAGACGCCTCTACAGCCCAACAAAAATCAGATAAATATGTAGTACGTCTGGACAACGAGGTTCACACCAAAATGGAGGTGTTCATGAGGAAAGTTAAACAGAACCCTTACACACTATTCGTCCTCATCCACGATAACTCACACGTCGATGTAACCAGGTACCACAATTTATATATGAATATGATCATATCATATATTCTAGATTTACTATATTCATTTGGAAATTGGTACTTATTAATGAATATAGTAAAACTGATAAAATATTTAAAGTCATTTTGATATTATTGACATAGACAGGCTAGCTTGACTACAGCTATCATGTTGACCAAGTGTGTCCTTTCTTCCTCTTCCTAGTGCGATGTCTGGCTCTGTCTCTCATGGTGATCTTCAGGGATTGGCTGATCGTGTGGTGAACTCACAGGAGGTTTTAGATGCTGAGAATCTGTTGCTTCTTCAGGTCACGTCCTTTCCTTTCGCCCTGCAGTCGTGTCACTCGCGCATCAGCATCCACAATGAAGTGCACTGGCCCACCAACCATGGCCTGGTCAGTAATACTGTATAGTTATACTCACTCACTCTCACTCATTTTCTACCGCTTATCCAAACTACCTCGAGTCACGGGGAGCCTGTGCCTATCTCAGGCGTCATTGGGCATCAAGGCAGGATACACCCTGGATGGAGTGCCAACCCATCGCAGGGCACACACACACTCTCATTCACTCACACACTCACACACTACGGATAGTTTTCCAGAGATGCCAATCAACCTACCATGCATGTCTTTGGACCGGGGGAGGAAACCGGAGTACCCGGAGGAAACCCCCGAGGCACGGGGAGAACATGCAAACTCCACACACACAAGGTGGAGGCGGGAATCGAACCCCCAACCCTGGAGGTGTGAGGCGAACGTGATAACCACTAAGCCACCGTGACCCCCTGTATAGTTACAATAATACATATAGAATACAATAATGCCTGGATATTAAATGTGTATACTATTCATTTAAATTTCTGTTTGGTAAATATCTGTATAGTCTGTAAATCAACACCTGATGACCAGTCAGTGTGCAGACCAATCATGTGCTGAGGAAATTAATAAAACCTGCTGCTGTTGTAAGGTGTATAACGTGTGTGTGTGTGTGTGTATTAGCAGGGGGCGCTCTCCCCGAATGACTTGGTGTATTTTGGGCTGAAGGATTACCAGCACTCGGTGCAGTGGGGTGTCTCCAGTCCCATTCTTCGCTGTGACGATGCCTTTGAGAGGATGGTCAATGTTCTGCTCCAACGGTCAGAACCCAAAATTACACACTTCATTTACTGTAAAACACTGTGGTAATATAGAAACAATCAAGCTAGCATGTCTTATAAATAAGCATGGAATGACATGGACACAACAATTACATGTTGTATTTTGTTAGAATAAATAACTTGTAATGATGTTATATATCAACAAACAAGCTAGAATGATTTATATATATGAATTAGCCTAATATTCTATACATACAATAGAAGTATTTTTATCAGGATGTCAGGTAGAAATAAACAAGTTAGCTTGCTGTTGTTCTTTGGGCTGCTCCCTGTTCAGGGTCACTACAGCCAATCCTTTTTCAGTCTAGTGAATAATCTATAAAGGTTTGGTTATGGTTCCAGACAGGGATAGAGGGAATAGTAAATCAGAATATAACCTTCATGATCCTGAAGCTTGTGACCAGAAAAGTATACAGATAATAAATAGGATTCACTCCATGGCTCAGAAACATGCTATGCTACTGTAGGTATACTATAGGATTTAGTAAGATAGTCGTTATGAAATGAAGCAATGTACTACTGGAATAAAAAAAAAAGGAAAGATAACGCTTTATCATCTTTTTTTCCCCCGTTTTCAGTCACCCTCATCTGCACAGTATGGTGATCCGGAGCTACCTGCTGATCCAGCAGTACACCGAAGCCATGATGGCGCTGACGGCGTGCCCAGCACTGAGGGATCACGTCACACCTCAGACGCTGGCCATGGTGGAGGGTGTAATGAGCAGCGCTGGGAGGGGTGGCAGGGGGCGCATGCTGCTGGTACGTGTGCCCTCACTTCAGCTGGCGCGACTGGCACGGGAGCGACTGGAAGAGGCGCAGCACAAACTGGGGCTGGAGCGGAGGTTCGCCGTGGTGCTGGGAGGACCGACATATGAGATTAGCCTCACATCACACTTCTGCACACAGCTCAGGGTCTGTAGCTCTCAGTCTCTCACTCTCAATATTAACTCACTTGTAAATGCTTTTGATCAATAAGTTTTTGGATAAATGATGAAATAAAAGTGTGTAGCTGTATATAAAAGTCAATACTAAATACAGGCATGGAGACGGTGTGGAACTGAAGACTGGGCTCCTGTCACCTATGAGGATCTGGAAGATTTACCCTGCATCCTCATTCTCACTGGGAAAGACCCTCTGGGGGAAACATTCCCCAGGTACACACACACATACATACATACAGTGACACACACACACACACTGCTTGTGGAGCTGTAAGCTGTAAGTGTGTGTCTGCATTTCCGCAGGTCTCTGAAGTATTGCGACCTGCGACTGATTGACTCCAGCTTTCTGACCCGCACAGCACTAGAGCAGGAAGTAGGTGTGGCTTGCTCCTATGTCACACGTGGCATCATTCCTGACACCATGAGTACAGCAGACAAAGGGGTGGAACTGAAGGAGGAAGAGGAGGACGAGATAGAGAGTAGCAGGGGAGGAATGATAGAGTCTGATGAACTTCCGCTGGAGCCGGACAGACCCCCGAGCAATGGCAGTGCTACAACCCGAGCCTCCGGTCAGACCCTGAGAGCCAGATCACTAACAAATAACAAACAAATAAACTTATTAATGCAAATATTTTAGACAAAATCTGCTTTCTAAGGTCTGAATACTGATGTGTGTTACTTCAGTATCGATCCTCAGTGCACCTGGTAAATAACAGTAGCTAACATGATCATAACATTAATGGCTAAATAAATAAAACTCTCTCTCTCTCTCTCTCTCTCTCTCTCTCTCTCTCTCTCTCTCTCTCTCTCTCTCTCTCCTGCAGGCTCAGTTGCAGAAAATGGCGTAAGCTCATCTCTTGTTCCTGACTCCTCCCATAAATCCTGCTCTGTGTCCTCCTGCCAATCGGAAGTAGCTAATAGCAGCTCCTTCAACTCCTCTCCAAGTCATGTCAAGCAGGAGTGTGACTCCCAGTGTCCTGGGTCTTCTTCCTCCTCATCGTCCTCCTCTTCCTTATCCTCTTCTTCCTCCGCCTCTCCCGGTTCTCATCGTCCAAGCCAGTCCACTCAGACGTTCTCTGCGGCGAGTAAATCAACGCTGTGCGTGTTCGCTCGCACAGTGGTTCTGTCCCGTGCTTCGTATCGGCTCCTGGCGCCTGACTCGGCAGATCAGCCCAGCTCAGCTTGGCTCCTCCCACACGGAGAGGTAGAGTGGATCGGTGCACTCCGACCCCCAATCCCACAGCAGGGTGACGCTGCTGAGCAATCGTTATATTACCGCCAGTGGACGAAGGCACAACCTCAACATGCCGATTACAGCGCTGCAGGCGCCGCCCACCCGAGGAGGCTCCTACTAAGTGGCCCACCACAGGTCAGACCCACCCACAATACAGCTGCCCCAGTGGGGGTTTAGAGACCCAACAAGGGATCCAATTCTAATCTATTTAGATCATCTTTTTCCTTCCAGGTGGGAAAAACGGGTGCATATCTGCAGTTTTTGCGGATTTTGTTTCGGATGTTGATTCGTCTGTTGGAGGTGGATGTTTATGATGAGGAAGAGCTGATGGAAGGTGAAAGGGACTTTTCTATTCTGTTCCACTCTATTCTGTTGTGTATGTGGGGGTGCAGTAAAGACAATATCTCAGGTTATAAAGCTTCATCAGCTGTGTTACATATTTCAGATTTAAATCTGAATTTTATTATTTTTTTCAGACTATGTTACTGAAGACCCCAAGCCTCCTGTTTCCAGCGGCCCACCCTGGCCTGACCTGGAGAAGATGCAGAAGATGTCCTTTGACCTTAACCCACGTGACCCCAAGTTTAAGCAGTGTAGCTCGGTGTATTCTGGCAGGAATCAGCTCAGATTAAATGGTGCGACTAAAGCTACAGTGTTCTTCACCTTACTTTCATTACTGCTTGTGACATCATCAATCAGTAGTCATGTGACCTGCTAGTCTGAAGAACATTATACATTACCTGTGACTTTGTGGTTGTGGTCATGTGATCGTGTGTGTTTGTGTTGTGCAGGACTGAAGCAAGAAAAGTATAATGAGAGCAGTGAGAGGAAAAGGAAGACAGTCTCTATAAGGCTCAGCATGTTCGCAGCCCATAATGCATTTCACCACTGTGAGCAGTGCCATCATTACAGCGAGCCTGGGCCTGCCCGTCCGGTGAGTGTCTCTCTCTATCTCTGACACACACACACACACACACACACACACACACACAGGACAATAAAGTAATGTAAAATTGTGTATGTGTCCATCCTCAGCTGTCTGACTGCACCTTCCATGCCTTCTCGTTCTGCTCGTCCATGCTTGGTGAGGAGGTGCAGCTTCACTTCATCATCCCGAAGAACAAAGAGCACCACTTTGTCTTCAGCCAGCAGGGACACCAGCTCGAGAGCATGAGACTTCCTCTCCTCTCTGACCAGGTGACTTCAGAGCTCCATATCAAACCACTGATCATGTCTGCTCAGGTTACATGACCTCCATTTGTCTCTCAATATGGTGTTGTTGTTATCGTTGTTTATGTCATCTAGTTATTCTAGATGTTCACCTCATTCTCTCTCTCAATCTCTCTCTGTCTCAGGACGGTGTAAAGAGTACTATCTTCACCCCTACGACAGGCCGGCAAGATCTGGGTCTGCTAAATCTCCACCACGCCCTGGAGGGGGCACCGCACCTCCACATCCTGGTGGTGAAGCAGCATGAGATGGCCATCTACAGGAAGTTCTGGCCCAACCACGTCCTGCTGGTGCTACCCTCCATCTTCAACAACTCTGGAGTTGGTGAGGAACCAAAAGAAGGCAGAAACCTGCACTCAGCCATCAACCTTATCATTTTTGTTGCTGGTGAAATAATTTTTGACAGTAGTGCCCCCTAGTGGCTGGTCCTTCTTACTACATCAAGCAAAGCAAAGTTTAGGAAATGTTTATTTGATTATATATTTAGTCAGAGATTTTAGCATTTGAATATGTAAATAATGTGTGTGTAATTTTGCATGTGTGTGTGTGTGTGTGTGTATCAGGAGCAGCTCGCTTCATGATTAAAGAGCTTTCATATCACAACCTGGAGCTGGAGAGGAACAGGCAGGAGGAGCAGGGTGTACAGAGGCAGGACATCTGGCCTTTTATCCTCATCATGGACGACTCATGTGTGCTGTGGAACACTCATGTCCAGGACAGAGATGGGTACGATCAAGCAGAGGGATGGAGAGAAGGATGGAGAAAAGGATGGAAGAGGGAAAGAAAAAACAATATAACAAACAAAATATAAATGTATTCTTCCCATGTGACCAAGTCGGAAATACAAAAGCACAATAGAAAATAAAAGACAAACATTTTCAGCACTTACATTCACCATGAGATGGTTGTATACATGTGTGGACGGATAGATGGAGGAAAAGAGAGATGAAGGGAGAGATAGAGAAATGGAAAGAAGGAGAGATGAGATAAAAAAAAAAAAGGAAGCTTAATACAAATTATTTTTTTCTTTTTACTTTTTCTCTATGGAAGATATAAGAAAGGGAAGGATAAAGGAATAAAGGGAAAAGAGTGAGGGTGGTTAGGTAGAGGAAAAACAGGCAGGATGAAGAACAGATAGAGGAATGGAGAAAGAAGGATGGAGAAGTTCCTTCAGTTAACTGCAGCTGGTTGGATGGATAAAAAAAGGGATGTGAAATGAATGGAGGGATAAACAGCTCTCTCTCTCTCTCTCTCTGTAGCTCAGTGGAGGTGTGTAATGTATCTCTGAAGAGTGTGTTGCTGCACATGGAGGCGACTCCATCTATCTCTCACTACGCCATGTGTGGACTGAGGAGTTGGAGCAGTAAAACCTCCGTCTCATCATTCAGTGCTGCGTTCAGCCGCTGCCATCTTCATGACTTTATCCTGCTCAATGTGGACCTCACGCAAAACGTCCAGTATGACCTCAACCGGTGAGGACACACACACACACACACACACACACATAAACTAGGCTATGCCACTAGAATGCACTGATGTGCTGTATTAGAAATCAATGTAGTGATGTGTGTGTGTGTGTATGTGTGTGTGTGTGTGCAGCTACACATGTGAGGAGGTGGACTTTAACCTGAGGGTGAACAGCAGCGGCCTCTTGCTGTGTCGCTTCAATCGTTTCAGCATCATGAAGAAACACATCCCGAGTGGCGGCCACAAACACACACTCATCAAACCCAAACTCACAGTGAGACACACACACACGCACACACACACACACACACACACACACACACACAAACACACACACACACACACAAACACACACACACAGCAGAAGAAAACGCTTAGCACCTTCTGATGTATTTAAACCTCTTGCATTAATATTGAAACCAGTCCAACGTCTAAAAAATAGATTTAATGTTTTAAACAATTTATAAATAATAATTTATAATCATTTATTTAAAGTCATAAACATGAGAACTGATTATTATTATTCTGATTATATAGTCATCGAGTTACAACACGTGTGAGGTAAATGTTGCCTGACATTTCTCTATAGATTTCAGTCTCTATAAAAAGGCTATAGCAGCTATGCTATCTAGATCAGTTATTAGCCTCCGTTATTAGCTAGCACATACTTTGAGTTGCTTAGCAACAGGGTTCTCACTTTTCCAACCACTTAGAAATAATCTGTTTAATTTGTAATGTTTGTGTGTGTGTGTGTGTGTGTGTGTGTGTGTGTGTGTGTGTGTGTGTAGACAATGGAGTCTCCTTCACCGGTGTCCAGCTCCCAGTTTGTGTGTGCACCGGACAGTGTGTGTCCGATGTTGGATGTTCCAGCTCAGCTCCTGCTCGAGAGATTCCTACAGCACTGCAGCACACATCTGTTCCCTCATGCACTACATAGCTACACACACCCTGTACTCGCCATCGACACCTACCTCGACCTTGGACCTCAGGTCTCACACACACACACACACACACACACACTACTTTGTAACACTGATCACTGATAAAGTAATGTTTTGTCATTTTGTTGCAATAGTTTAAGACATTGTGCATGTGTGTGTGTGTGTGTGTGTGTGTGTAGTTGGCAGTGTGTTATATGAGCTCCAGGCCTCACTCGGTGAACCTGAACCATAGTGGTGTCGTGTTCAGTGGGCTGCTCCTCTACCTGTGCGACTCCTTCGTGGTTTCCGGTTTCCTGAAGAAATTCCGCTTCCTGAAAGGTGAAGCTCCGCCCCCTTTTTGGAACGCTCCAGTATTTCAGATTTGTTTGTATTTGTTGGTTTATATTAATGCGTTGGTTCTGATAGACAATGGTTTCTATAGCAACAGCTCATTCACAGGGACTCCTACAGCACTGATTGTAAAGAGATCTAAAAGATGGTTGATGTGGTGAAGTTTGTCTTTAAGGAGAAACGTGTTTATGTAACATGTAGGGAAGGAGCCTCCAGTGGAGTTTATGCTTTTTATTGCGCTTTCTGTGGTAAAATAACGGTAGCTTTTTATAGCTGCTATGATGTAACAAAAACAAGGACTGATTTTTGTTGATATTCCACATCGATGTTACTATAATACTGTTGTTTGTGTGTTTGTGTGACTGTAGGTGCGACTCTGTGTGTGGTCTCTCAGGACCGCAGCTCTTTGCGTCAGACCATCGTAAGACTGGAGCTGGAGGACGAGTGGCAGTTCCGTCTGCGAGACGAGTTCCAGACGGCCAACTGCAGCGAGGACCGTCCGCTTTACTTCCTCACGGGACGCCACATTTAACAGGCTGAATAAATAAATAAAACTTTCTGCTCCATCACTAAACATTGACTCCGATGCTAACAGATATATACAAACACAAACGCACATTGTGACAAAGGACACGTGTTGACGAATGGAGGAGATCCTGATGCTTCTCCTTAACTGTGAAGATTGGCCTCTCGTGGTGTTAAAGGACTCGCTCGCACACATGGGGGCGCAACAGAAGATGATTGTAAACTGGGCTCCATTTTGGGATCCCGACTACGTACCTCATGGACGTAGGTTTCATCTCAGGGTTTTTTTGTCATGAGGCAAAAAAAAAAGACTTTGTTACTACTGCTTTCTTTTTCTCTCTTAAGCTTTCTCTCTCTTTATATATAGAAATCTATATCCTTCATCAAAGCTTTGCTAACTGACCAAGGACACTTAACCCCAAAGATCCAGAAAAAGATACAAAAAATAACGTACGACGTCCTGCATGGCCACAGACACAAACGTTTCCTGAGAGTCGGATACAAATCTTATTGATTTCACTCACTCTCTCTCTCACTCATTTTCTACCGCTTATCCGAACTACCTCGGGTCACGGGGAGCCTGAGCATCTCAGGCGTCATCGGGCATCAAGGCAGGATACACCATGGACGGAGTGCCAACCCATCACAGGGCACACACACACACTCTCATTCACTCACACAATCACACACTACGGACAATTTTCCAGAGATGCCAATCAACCTACCATGCATGTCTTTGGACCGGGGGAGGAAACCGGAGTACCCGGAGGAAACCCCCGAGGCACGGGGAGAACATGCAAACTCCACACACACAAGGTGGAGGCAGGAATCGAACCTCCAACCCTGGAGGTGTGAGGCGAACGTGCTAACCACTAAGCCACCGTGCCCCCCCTTATTGATTTCACACTTGTTATATTACATATCTTGCTAATCCTCAACGCTAGCTATTTGCTAGCTGTCTCTGAGTTACATTTCCGTGTCCTGATTGAAGTATTTTTCCACTCTGACATTCTAAGATGTGTTTTCTCATATCAGCCAATGACACGATACCACAACAATCCTCTTAACTCAAACACTCAAACACAATCAGCATGGTTTGTTTAGTTTTGTTTTTTTTTTTGTTGCTAATGCCAAATATCTATTTTTTTGTGCCTTGAAGTAATCTGTTATTCCATGTGTGCAGAGGACAGAGAAGGTTATAACATGTTGGTTACGAAGTATGAAGGAAGAGCTGGCTAGCTAATCAGATTGAGCAGTTAGCATTACAGATAATTCAAATAAAAAAAAAGCAGAACTAAACAAATTGTTAGCTTTACCGTTTGTACCGTTTGCAGTAAAGGTTCTTAATCAGATTTATTCAAAGTAACGGATATGAAGAAACTTTAACAGAGCCTCGTGCTCGGGCTGAAGTGCTACAGAATCAGTAGAGGGTAAAGACGTGACAAGCTGCTAGCACGGGATCTCCTGCTAGCACTCCTGACACCCAAGTGTTGCATGTGTGGTAGCCGTTGTGACGTTGTTAGCGGACCGATGAATAAACCTAGCTTTTGGGGGGTTGGACATTTTGTGTTTAGATTTTATGGAAAGCTGATATTAATATATTAAAACTTTGTCACATGTGGGTGAAAATTCTGCCTTTTCTGTTCCAAGGCACAAAGATCCTACCTAAGAACCTGCTCTCCAGCATTGTTTTTATTTAAGATGAAAGAAACACGTCCCGTTGTTGTGGGATCGTTATTTATTTGTACGAGCTTCTCGGACCGATGATTAGCATGCTCGCTAATGCAGAGGAAACGCGACACTTCAGTGGATCGTCCGAAGTTTTTGCACACGTCCATAAAAAAAAAAAACTCAAATATTTAGAGCAAAGGATGTGAAGTTGCACTATACACTTGGCTGAGGGCCAAAGAGTTAGAAGTATTTTTGGTAGCAAACTGGTTTAAACCAGTTCTCTTACTTTGAATGAAATGTATTAAGACCAGTGTGGATTTTGATGAAGAAACGATCTTGTATTGCGACCCCTAGAATGTGTTTAGTTTGTATATAAAAAGTGACGCACATAAGTTATGCAATTTGCTTTTCACAATCTTTATGTCTGAAACTCTATCTGCTGTGTGTACGTGACCCCGAGCTGTTTATGAATGTTTGAATCATCTTTGTGCTCTACCTCAGGATCGGCCGGTTTGGTTGTGGGTTTGATAATGTGACTTATAAATGGAATGATTTTTGATGTTGTTGTTGTTGCTGGAATTTATGAATGTAATAAAAAGTGACAATGTAATAAAGTGACATTGATGCTATGGAGGAGGAGACTGTGCTGTTCTTTAAAAACAAAACAACAACAAAAGGAAGAAGCGAAGGACGAATAAATAAAGCGAAAATAATAAAATTGCAATTATTCGGTTTAGTGATTTAGTTTGCTGTCATTTCAATTAACAATTTAAACACATCACCTCATGGAAATCTATCAAACCCTAAACATCTCCTGTACTTTGTTCAGGGTTTTTTTTTAACCAGATTGGATTGTTGCAGGGTCGACATAAACCCTGACCTGTTCGTTCTTCTGAGATGTTGTCAGACTTGTTATTATGATGACAAGCACCTGGTTCGACATGAATTTGATTTGATTGTGAAGTTTCTAATATCTGCTCATGGTGTGTTTGATATCATGGTGTCTGGGGGATCATTAAATACCCACATTTAATGAAATATTCATAAAATTCTATAAATTTTATGACAAATCATGAAATTATGACCCTTGTGATTTTTACAGAAACTGAGCAATACGTTGATGATACTGTATCTTCAGCCGTGGAAGATTTCTCTCTTATCACCAACTACACCAACAAGGATGAAGCTTCTGAAGCATCAGGTGAGTTCTTCCCATACTGCATCCTGGTGCCATCTCTTTCCCGTTGCTCTATGGTCCAGGTCTGATGCACACGTGTCTATTGTAGGAGCTTTTGGTGGTGTTCAGGAAACAGCATGGCCTCAGACATCTACTCAAAGTCACTTATGCCCCTTTTCCACCAAAAAGAACCGGGTGCTGGTTCAGAGCTAGCGCTGGTGCTCGTTCAAAGTTAGTTCCACTGGCGAACCTTCTAAGAACCGGTTTGTCTTTCCATCAGTTAGAGAGCATCACAGAGCCGAGTCTGACATCACTGTATATGTGTCACGTTACACAGCAACGTTAGCGCAGCAGCGGCAAACACAAACACATCAACAATGGTGGATGTTGCTTTACTGTTAATGCTCATGGCTTTGTGAACCTACATTAACACCCAAACACGGCGAATCCAACGTGTACGTGCAGCTCCATGTAATCTGTATAAATGGAGGTTGTTATGGAGAAAGTACATAACGTTATTTTATCATTAACACAGAAAAAAGTTAGCCTTAGCATGTAGCTACCTACTATCATGTGTGCTGATAATGTATCATATCGCGGTAAAGTAAAAGTGTATTAAACATTAGTATACTTAAGGTATATTATCAAATGCGCTAACAGTAGCCCCGCCCACAGCCCCGCCCACAGCCCCTGACACAAGCGGTTCTTAAGTCTAGACCAGCAACGTTTTGGTGCTACTTAAGAACCACTTTTCCTGGTTCAGAGCCGGTGCTTTGGGTGTCGAAAAAGAAAGAACTGGTTCTAAATTAGGCTCCGAACCAGCACTCAAACTGCCTCGGTGGAAAAGGGGCATTAGATCCTTAAACCTTAACACAGCAACTTCTAAGTTCTTCACTTCACCTGCAGAGTTTTTATGGCTGATGAGTATAAATTTCAGGATGACATCAGAGTGTCCGACATCAGCAGCACCGGACTTGAAAGTGTTCAAGGTCAGAATGGTGTGTTTTCGACTAAGCTCCACCCTGCTATTAAATCCTCACGTCTTTCTATGACAAAGGTCACATGTTCATTATGATGTAGGATATCTAATCTTATCAAATCTTTGTTTTGTATGTAATGATTCAACAGTGTGAGTCAGACTTACGCCAGACTCGCACCAGTGATAATGTTTGTGTTTAGTGAACTCTGCACGCTAAAGTGTATTTATAACTTCAGCCACAATCCTGCTGAGAGCATGATGACCTTTCACCTACTTCTGGGGCATGATGACAAGACATTCACTTTATCTCTGTGTGTGTGTGTGTGTGTGTGTGTGTGTGTGTGTGTGTGCTCAAGATTAACTCAGTTGAATTCTTCTGGAAAGTTCTTTTAACCTCTGAGCACATTTAAATAAAGTACAACAGCTCAATTGGATTCGCTTTATGTTACTGATACTGAAGCCAAATGATTTCTTCTTGAAGAAATGTCTCTGTATTTGTCCCGAAATTGATTGATTAATTGATTAAATAATAAACATATTATATAAACATCGAGAACACACTGAAGTGATCATTTGTGGTCAACATGTTGATCAAAATCAACATACGTCTCTCTAAAAATAGTACATAATATACGGCTTTATGATTTCTTATTCAAACATTTACACTCCGTAGCTACTTCTGATCTAGTCCAGTTTTGTCCTCACAGGATGGCTGATTTGGCCAATAGACTGGCAAACAAGGCATTTTATATTTACACAAGGCACTGGAGTTATTTTTATAAAGAAGTGTAAAATAGTGTGACACAAATACACCTAAGTTCACAGCAAAGGAAATGAGCAACTGGCTTGTGACTTGGTTTATAGATGGTCAGATATGGGAGATAAGTAACAACCTGCTTATGATTATTTTTGTTTCTTCTGAACTTGAATCAGCATCATCTTTAACTCACGTAAGTCCTCAATGAATTTTTCTGAGCATTCTTTATTTCAATGTTATCATGACCTCTGGTGTTGTGGAATAACATAGATGTAGAAGGATGAGGTAGCCTAGAGGTTACGGTGCTGGACTATCAATCGAAATGTTGTGAGTTTGATTCCCAGGTCCACCAGGCTGCCACTGCTGGGCCTCTGAGCAAGGCCCTTAACCCTCAGTTGTATAGAAAATGTAAGTCGCTAATATTAGATATATTTAAATGTATATGTATTTATCCCCAATGAGCAAGTCTGAGGTGACTCAGGTGACTGTGGGGAGGAAAAACTCCCTTAGATGGTAAAGGAAGAAACCTTGAGAGGAACCAGACTCAAAGGGGAACCTCATCCTCATCTGGGTGACACTGGGGGTGTGATTATACGTAAATATACAGTCTGATAAATGTTGTAGTGATGTAAAAGACCACATGGAGTTCACATCTCCTCTTTAGTATAGCAGAGTCTAACTGGAGCTGGTAGATCTCTAGATGCCTCAGGATCCTCACAGAGTCGGCCTCATCTTTGGGAGCTAAATAAAGCAAAGACTTCTGAACATTGACCTTTTTCCTGATACAGGTGACATAAAACAAACAGCAAAGGTGAACGATAACAACAAGAAAGGTGAAGAATTAACGTCAATCAAACACACGATTAAAAAGCCGAGATCTAAATCATAATCAAATGTGAGGGGGAAAAAAACCCTTTCGGTAACAGAACACTGTTGATTTACTTGCTTGCTTCAGGTTGGCCACACCCCCTCATTATTATTAATCATTACATTACATTTACAGCATTTAGCAGACACTTTTATCCAGAGTGACTTACATTTTTTTTCAGTTTAATGAGGGTTAAAGGCCTTGCTCAGGGGCCCTTCAGTGGCAACTTGGTGGACCTGGGAATCGAACCAATGACCTTCCAATCAGTAGTTGAACACCTTAACCACTGAGCTCAAGTACCACATCACACCTGCCCTACATGTTCGCCTCGTTATTGCTCATTAACCAACATTTCTATATAAGGATTTGGTAAGTGATTAAATCCTCTGCTGCATTTCAGACATAATTTAAGCGTAACTGAGAATACTTTTTTTAACAGGTAAGAATCTGACACTTTGGTGCGTATAACGTGATGTTTACCTCAAATAAGAAAATAAAACACTTTTCCCA
>NC_083466.1:29428544-29433544 GCF_030014155.1 Tachysurus vachellii
ACATATATATTACATGTATATACACAGTTGTGCTCAAAAGTTTGCATACCTTTTAAAACATTGCCTTTTTTTTGGAAAATATGACTAAAATGCAAAGATTTGTTTCTTATTTAATGATCGTGGTCACGTGAAGTCATTAATTATCACTCCTTGTTGTTTTACTCCTTTTTAAAACCGAATGCTAACTGAAATCACCTTAACAAACCTAATCAAGAGTTTATATCTGATTAAATGTTTGGCCACATTATATACACACAGGTCGACACACGGAGCTTTAAATGGCTATTAAAGGGAAGTTTCTCATGTGACTAATTGTAATTGTAATTAGTGTCTGTTCATAAATAGTCAGTGAGTTTCTCAGCTCATGAGGATATGCACTGACTTGACTGGATACTGCACCATGGGGAAGACAAAAGAACTGCCAATGAACCTGCGTAATAAGGTAGAGGATATAAAAAGATCTCAACACGTGAAAATGACAGTCAGTGCTGTTCAGACTCTAGGTAAACCAAGACAGATTTCACCGACTACTGACAGAAGAATTGTTCAGGACACAAAAAAACCACAAACAACTTCGAGCTGCTCTGGAAAAGGTCAGTAGTCTAGCCACATAAAGTGCATCTACTGTATGTAACGTGGTCCAAACAGTGTGAGACAAACGACAGTGCAAACAAATGATAAAAAACACTACAAGACAATACACAAAAGACAATACACAGAAGACAATACACAAAAGCAGCACCGAACAGTGAACATACTGTATATACAGTAATAGCAGCAGTTATATGAGGTATTGTAATGAATTGTACAAAACAGCAGTCGACAAGGTGTACGTCAGCATGTGTCTGAATTATTTCTCTGTAGTGTCACAGATCAGGTGACTCTGTGGTTAATTCTTAACATCTATTTTAGTGGATGTTAAAATGATTGACACACTGAGAAATCGAACATATTCCACCACTGTGACGTTAACAAGAGAAGAAATCTACAAAATTTTGAAGCAATTTATGATATTTTTACTTCCTGTCATCGTCGTCCATATTCCCAATACAGCTGTTATATCTCATACGTACACATCGTATCACACGGTTAAACAGTAGCCTTCTAACTAGCTAACTAACTAGCTCTACTAGAGGTCTGGACCTCGCTAAATCACTGTGTGGCTAATTCTTCATGTTATTACAGGAAAATAAATAGACTGGTGACACTGTGACACTGACACAGTGGATCAGATACAGCTCTGTATTTTTCCAAAGAATTCAATACTGCTTAAAGAAGTAGTACAGAATACGGTTTCACACCCAAGTCTCACACACACACACACACACACACACAGAGTGGATGACATCACCACACACAAAGGCATTTCTATCTGCGATTCGCTCAAACCCAAATGACCTTGAGCTACCACAGCAAACGTCCTTCAGTCCTTCAGAGTTTGCTAGATGTTTCATACAGACCAGGCCACTAATCAGATTTCAGCTAGACCAATAAAAAGTATTCCCCATTTGAACCAGAATACCCTGCATCGAGCACCAGGCTACTTCCTCAGTCACACTCAGCTCATTCCTGGGTGATTAATCAGCTAAAAAAACACTAACGAAGGGCTATGAGGACCACAGTGGCCATGTGCATAAACATCCATGATAATGACAATGTATGTTTACATCATGAGATTCTTTGAGCAAACTGCACAAAGAAAAAAAAAACAGTGCAATGTGAAATCCAGTGGAAGCTGCTTAATGACTGGGCATTAATCTGAAGGAGAATGCTGCGAGCCATGTGTTGTCCATAAATCCCTCGCACAAAAGCCCCGTTCAGTCCTGAGAGTGAGCTGTAAAGATTAACCTTAGGGTAATAAAGCGTGTACAGTGAACAAAAAATGTTACATTTACTAATGAGATGATATTCATGTAATCAGCACATCTTTAAATAAAGACACTGAAGCAACAGCAAATTCCTGAAGTGATGCTGCAATTTAACCTCAAAGTCTCAAATCCAGAAAAAGTAGGTTTATATTAATTTTACTGTTTCAGACTTAACAGCTGATTCACTCACACATCCCAACATGCACCACTGGAGCAGAGAGGGTTAAGGTTCCTCGTTCAAGGCACCAACAGTTGCAGCTTGGAAGTGCTGGGGCTTGAACCCAGAGCCTAAATCGCTAAAGCAACCATTTCCCCTCAAAGAACAGGACGATGCTTCAAAAATAAACCAAAGGACAAGACCAAAGCTTACCATGAAGACTGCTGAGAGCCCTAGAGCAACATTAAAAGAGATGCAGGAAGATCTGATGCATGAGATCTTCACATGTCTAGATGGAAGCTCTTTCTCAAGAAGATCATAGAATAAGAAAAGAAATAGAAAACAACATCTTGGGTCAAGTAACTCACCTCAAACCCAAATGTGGTCACATGCTCTACTCTGAAGAACTAGGTAGAACTTTCTGGATGGAATTCAAAAAAATTTGTTAGGTGCTAAACCAAGGCAGCTTATCACCCAATGTCCACCATCCCCACAGTGAAGCATGGTGGTGGCAGCATCATGCTTTTTTTGTGTTCCTTCTCTATACCTAAAACTGGAGCGCTAGTCAGGGTAAAGGGAATCATAGATATCTCAAAATGCCAGTCTATTCTGGCACAAATCAAAGTGTTAGCGAAAACACTGAGCGTTAGGTTCCAAGCAAATGCTGCTTCCATATAGTATTATCTAAGGGGTGTGTAAACTTTTTTACATCAGCAAACTCTACTATTTTACCTGGGGTTTGTAAACTTTTATATCCACTCTAAATAAACCATTCCACCCAGTGAGGTCTCGGTGACCACTGGGGAAACTAACACTGCTGCCCACCCATACCACCAGCGCTACTAAGCAAACATGGCTGAGTTCATCCCTAACATACAGATCTCCTGAATAATGAACGTTCTACTTTTACAGAGGAATGAAAGACTTTACTTCCTGTAGGAGACCCCAGGCTTGGCGGTGACAAACGGCCGGAGGAGAGTTTGCACCCGACTCTCCCAGCACCAGAAAGTGGGGTAATACGTCTCAGTCACCACGGGGCAATTCTCATTCAGAAAGTCATAAAACTTCTTTCCTCCAGATACAAGCTTTGGTTTCTGCAAACAAAAGAGAGAGAGAGAGAGAGAGAGAGAGAGAGAGAGAGAGAGAGAGAGAGAGAGAGAGAGAGAGAAAGAGAGAGACAGAGAGAGACAGAGAGAGAATGTGTGTGAGAGAGAGAGAGACAGAGAGAGAGAGAGAGAGAGAGAGAGAGAGAGAGAGAGAGAGAGAGAGAGACAGAGAGAGAGGCAGAGAGAGAGAGAGAGAGAGAGAGAGAGAGAGGCAGAGAGAGAGAGAGAGAGAGAGAGAGAGAGAGAGAGAGAGAGAGAGAGAGAGAGAGAGAGAGAGAGAGAGAGAGAGAGAGAGAGAGAGAGAGAGAGAGAGAGAGAGAGAGAGAGAGAGAGAGAGAGACACAGAGAGAGAGAGAGAGACACAGAGAGAGAGAGAGAGAGACACAGAGAGAGAGAGAGAGAGACAGAGAGACAGAGAGACAGAGAGAGAGAGAGAGTAGCTAAAATGTTATAAACTACAGAGGTGCCAGAATTAAAGAGAAATATGACGCAAGTGGCATCAAATACCTTGAAGGTTAAAGAGTTTAACATTGTACTGTATGTGATATTTAGAATGATACTTGGCTTTGTTTGGATTGGTCACATGACACGTGTGCGTTGGTCTGTAATCGTTTGCTCTACTGTTCTGCAGCTGTATTGTTAGAACCAGCAGAAAACTGTCTGTGTATAAATCTTGCTAAGGATTTGTGTGACTTTGACTCCACACATCCACTCCATCACCGGCCAATAGGATGACGTGATACAGGAGCAGTGTGGTGGTGAAATGTGATTGGTTGGCACTTATCTAATTACTAAATAATTTAAAACAAGTTTACGTTTATGTTTTGGCAGATGCACGTTAAAAAATATGCAAATTTTATTTTAAATTAAATTTTAAATTAATTTCGATCTTCAGAGAGTTTATTGAGCCCCCATTGGTGCCACCCTGTGGTTTTCCACTGGAACCACTGGTTTAAAAGATTACTGTATATATGATGACATCCAAACTGGACTGTTTATCTCAGAAAGCACAAACTCCACCTATTATAACAGGCCACTTCCTGTTGGAACACAATGTTAGTGATGATAATCCCGAAGCATCCATAATTACATAACTGTGCCTTTTGATTATTACCTATACCTGTACACTGTACCTGTCCTCACACATGCTTAAAGCTAACAGAAGTAGAGTACTAACAGTAGTGGTTGAACTGGGAACGTTGACTTGTACAGAGCAAGAGCGATACACTTCAGTGAGGAGAACGAAAGGGAAATCCAGCTGTGATGAGCAGCTTAATTATCTTAATGTCTTCACCTGTTCTGTGTCTTGACTTGTTTTTGTTTGTTGGTTTGTGTTCCTCTTTGTGAATCCTTTCTCCTTTATCAGTCCCTGACTGATTCTTTCGTTCTTTCGTTTCCTGGTTTTGTTTTTTGTTCTCTTTAAATGCTGCGTGTCTGTTGACCCCTGATGATGATGTTTCTTGGGTTGTGCTGAATAAATTTTCCCTTTATTACACGTGCATTACAAAAAGTCTACATAACAAAGCTCAGCTCAACCCGGTAAAATCTGGGTGTTATTTTGAGTTGCATAAAGACTTACAGTGTGCAGTGACCACTTAACACTAGGAGTTCATCCACAGTGTTGGCTTTATTTTAAATTCTACTGCAGAATTAAACCATGTGCCAGTTAATGCAACACTTCCGGTGTTTATTGAAGGCTGTACAGTAGATATACCTTCATCTCTCCAGATGCCGTGTTTGTTGATTTAACACCTTGACAGTCAGCGTTATTCAACACTGGAGTGTTGAACAATCAATCAATGCAGTACGTGCTAATTAAAGTGTGTACGCACGTGCCGGGTAAATATGAGCTACTGGTTAATTAGTAGC
>NC_083466.1:29438544-29488544 GCF_030014155.1 Tachysurus vachellii
TTAATATTATCTTGCATTGTTTCAATCAGAGCTGGTTACTACCATCAGACCAGTTTCTACTGCCTCACCCAGTACACCAGGTAAGTTTCATCTACACTGGGACACAGTTATATATACTGCTCTAGTTTCTATATCCTGGTGTCTTTAGCACTATAGCGTTAGTGTAGCAGAAAGGTATAGTGTTAGTGTAGTACAAAATGTAGTTATAAACCATTACAGCAGTGTAATATCTATAGCAGTATAGTTTTAGTACAGAAGTTAGTATGGTGTTAATATAGCAGAGTTATTTTTAAAGAGATATAACACATATGTATATGTTAGTATAGTACATCTGTAAGATTTTAGTATCACAGTGTAGTGTCTATAGTGGTAGTTATAATTTGTTAGTGTTACTGAAGTGTTAGTGTAGTGCAATCTGTAGATATATGGTGTTAGTGCAGTGTTAGTATTCTGTTCGTGTATTACAATCTGTACTGATATGGTTTTAGTGTAGTGTTAGTATAGTGTTAGTGTGGTGTTAGTGTATTATCACAGTGTAGTGTCTATAGTGGTAGTTATAATTTGTTAGTGTTACTGAAGTGTTAGTTTAGTACAATATGTAGTTATATAGTGTTAGTATAGTGTTAGTGTAGTGTTAGTATAGTGTTAGTGTAGTACAATCTGTAGTTATATGGTGTTAGTGTAGTGTTAGTATAGTGTTAGTGTAGTACAATCTGTAGTTATATGGTGTTAGTGTAACAGAGGAATATTTACAGATATATAGGTCAGTATAGTATGGCTTGTAGTTTTAATGTATTAGTATAGTTTAGTTATTATCTGTAATTATACAGTGTTAGTATAGGGTTAGTATAGTGTTAGTATTGGGTTAGTATTGGGTTAGTATTGGGTTAGTATAGGGTTAGTATAGGGTTAGTATTGGGTTAGTATAGGGTTTGTATAGGGTTAGTAATATTTTAAAACATTAGCGCTTAAATCCAATATTAATTTTGTTGTAATTTATGTCCAAATATTTAGCTGTATTTATGTCCAATATTAATTTAGTAAAATGATTATATGAAGCAAAAGAGGTGATTTCATTTATAAATACAGTGACATCACACTGGGTCATGGCCTCTAGTTTGAGAGCCATATAGTAGAGCATAGTAGTAAATTGTAGTAGAGGTATAGAGCAGTATCTTTAGTGTTAAACTGTTAATATAGGCCCATGGTGTGAGTACAGCAGAACCTGTATAGGTAAATATGGTGCTAAAGTAGAGTGAATAGAGGCACAGTATTAGCCTAGCAGTGTAGAATGTAAAGTGATCATGTTTACATAATAGCTTTCATGGTATTATAGAGTTTGACTGACTCATTAATACTAATTACTTGTTAATATTAATAGAATTTTCTATTGTTTAAACCAGAGCCAGTGACTGCAACCACCAAACCAGTTTCTGTGGCCTCAACCAGAACCCCACATACGTTCTACAGAGGTATAGAGGAATCTGTACTGATATATACTGAAGCCGTTTGCTCTGTTGATAACAACCTCATCGTCTCTACACTTTATACATTGCACTTTGAGCTTTTGCACTTTTGAAGCTTTGTTTTTCCATACCAGGGCCTGCTAAAGAAGTTAATGAAAACGGACCCATCATTTTTGCAATCCGTTGTGTGCCCTTCATCACTTTACTGCTGGCCGTCTGCTTTCTTAACAGCTACAAAACAAATAAACCCCCAAAAAGATCAGGTGAGGAGGAAAAAAGACAAGTGCAAAAAAGCTGAGTAGTTACCTAAGCTACGTTAGCATCTCTCAGAGAAATGTAACTCGCTAAACCACAGGCTGCATGACAAAACCACATAATAGTGTCAGAGAGGGAGAGAGAGAGAGAGAGAGAGAGAGAGAGAGAGAGAGATGATTGGTGTCTAGTTAGCTCAAGTTAAAGGTGTGGTCTCTGTTGTTTGAGAAATGCTTTAGAAAACTGAGTCAGGATGACAAACAAAACAAATTCAAAACTAATGTGTAGCCAATGAGCAGAAAGGGGTGTGTCTTGTCGATATGGGCGGAGAGAGTGTTCAGTGCGCATGTGTGACATTATCAGAAAGCGGTTTTAACATTGACATGGAGGATAAAAACAAAGAAAGAAAGCGAAGAAAGGCTTACGATAAGGTAAGAAGTAGGACGTGTTAATATAGGATCAGCTTTCCAGCGCTGGAGAGAACTGAAGGAGCAGGAAGTTGGTCACATATTCACAGATTGGAGTTTCCTGAGTCAATAACTCCTGAGATAAACACTGTTACTACACAAATAACACCTCTTTTCTATCGTAGTAATGTAGAGATGCAGCTACAACCGTGTTTTGTGTAGTAACAGCGTTTAGCTCAGGAGTTATTGACTCGGGGAAACTCCAATCTGTGAATATGTGACCAACTTTACTTAAGACGCCGAGGCGCTTTTTTCCTTCTCGATAGGTGAGTAACGTTGGTTTTGCTTTGTTACACAGAACTAATATATGTCTTTGTCCTTTACATGATTATGCTTGTGTGTCATTTTTGCTTGTTTGTTTATCTGCAATCGTATTGTTCTTCCCTTCAGCTATGATAAAGACACATTTCTTTCCATTAGTTGCCTGGGTTACGTATGTATGTGTGGGCGGAGCTATCGATACAGGGGTGGGACCCATTTGGGTTAGGGGCGTGTTTGTTTTGGTGATTTCAAATGTCAACACTGGCTTTCAAACAACGGAGACCCCACCTTTAATCAAGGTCAGATCTAGTAGAAAAAAATGCTCATTTAACAAGAACAGTGCAGTCTCTCTGACACTAACTAGATACACTAATGATAATGTAGATGTCAGATGTCACAGTTCAACAATATCAGATACAATTTTAACAATAATCTTCTGGGTATGTGTTCCTAATTCCAAAAACAGCAGGAAAGCAAGCCTTGGTGGTGGAGGAGAATGAACAAAATGGACAAGAACATCGGGAACAAGACAGAAAAGAAGAAAAGAGAAATAAACAGCTAGGACCGGAAAGAGGAGCGGAAACTGAAAAGGAATTAACAGCAGAGGAAAGAGAAGTGAATGAGAGGACTGAAACAGAACAGGGAAGAGAAGTGGAAGTGGTGAATGAAATAACGGGCAAGAAGGAGACTTGAGCAAGAAGACCTGGATGAACATGTTGAATAGTTCTAGAATAAGCTGATTTATGGAAGTCCTGCGCTACTTTTGTAAGCGATCCGAGTACCGGTACTTCCGGTACCAGGTCTCAAAGTGGCCTTTTTTCCCATAGACTCCCATTATAAACTTTGGAGGTTTATAATAGCTTTTGAACTGTCTACACCAAACTCGGCCAGCTCCTTTAGGGTGATACTCTGAACAAAGGTTTAAATTGGTGTACCGACTGGCCTTCGGGTTGTGCCGCAGCCCTGCCCCCAAAATATGCAAAATCAAAAAACTTTTTACAACATGGACATGTGACATATCAAAACACTCAGAACAATGAGGGGAACTTCCTCACGTGTATTCTGTTGATGTCACGTGAAAATCATCAAAAATTAGCACAACATGAACATGTGACATATCAAAACAGTCAGCCCAATGAGGGGAACTTCCTCAGGAGTATTCAGATGATGTCACTTGCTCGTCTCCACTTGCCTCCAAATGTTTTGGCACCCTATCTTTCTGTCCACCTGCCTCCAAAAGAAACACTGACCCTTATGTCCACTCGCCTCCAAAAAGCACCGGCCTTTGCAAATACTTGCCTCGTCAAAGCCAACATCAAAGTTTGTTGCGACAAACTTTACAAATCTAGTTGCAACTGTAGTATAACAGTTACATAATAGTATAACACATACATAATAAGTGTTGTTTCATGGTCCATCTTAAAAGTCAGCCGTCTGCCAACAACCCAAACTCCAACACGAAACTGTTCACATCTCAGTCCATGACAAAAAATTGCAGTGCAGTGGTAGCCAACAGTCCGGTACAGAGTCCCTCTCTACAGCCTCAGTGAGGACCGACACAAGTGACGGTTCCCACCCTCTGAATCCCTTCCACCCCGTCTTTCCCTCTATACTGCTACCTCACTGACTTAAGGCCTGGGCAGCTGTCCTGATGTTGTGCAGTCAGTGATTCAGATTCCTGACACAACACAAGCTTCCCTAAGTTAGGACATACTACATACTTGTCAGTATTCTAGAGAACATAACACACCTTGACAGATTTGATTCCAGGGTTCTCCCCATATGAATTACGAACCGATTGTATGACTTGAGGTGTTATAGATGTAAAAAAAAAAATTAAATAATAATCTGGAAGGCCTTCACAGAGTTAAAGTCAATGTTAGAGATTTAAGCACTTATGTACGTCGCTCTGGATAAGGGCGTCTGCCAAATGCTGTAAATGTAAATATAAAGTGAAATTCGGTACACTGCTGATCTGAGAACAAGACTTAATTAAGTCCTGCTCTCCAAAGACTAGTCCAAAGATTCCAAAAAATAATAACACAACTTGGCCAGTGTTACCACAGGCCTGCTAACTGCTCTACTATGGCATGTCTCGGGGTATATGATATAAGAGGTGTTTGAACATTGACACAAGGCGCATTTACACAGCATATCGCAGACACTTTTATCCAGGGTGACTTACATTTTTTGTCATTAATAGGGCATTTCAGGATTAATAGCCTTGCTCAAGGGCTGAGCAAGCAGCAGTATTTGGATCTGAACATACACACACCATGCAACGGTCCTTCACCAGCATCTGCTGCATTAAAGGTGGCTGACAGACCCCAAAAGGTATGACTGTTACCTTACAGACCCTAAAGGGTATGACTGTTACCCTACAGACCCCAAAGGGTATGACTGTTACCCTACAGACTCCAAAGGGTATGACTGTTACCCTACAGACCCCAAAGGGTATGACTGTTACCCTACAGACTCCAAATGGTATGACTGTTACCTTACAGACCCTAAAGGGTATGACTGTTACCCTACAGACCCCAAAGGGTATGACTGTTACCCTACAGACCCCAAAGGGTATGACTGTTGATAAACACTGCACTGGTCCATCAGCTGAACTATTTAGAACTACAACTTGGTCAAGGGGGTGAACAGTGTAGGGCAGCAAACCAGAGTATGGCATTATGGTGGCAGTATTTCACACAGAACCCACAGATTATATCCTTCTTCATGATTTGTACAACTGGGATCACTCTGAAGCTGTTCAATGGCTCAGTGACTCTGGGACTGGGAGACTATGATGACTATGACGATAAGGTGAACTGAAACCGCTCTACGAGTCAAGTCAATGTTCATCCAATCTTCTTACTGAACTGTTAAGATGTCCGGAATTAGACCTAATGAGTTGATTAGCACCTTTCTCATTGGGCAGGTGTTCTCATGGGGCACTGATTGCACAAGTGGTTATGGCTCTGGTTTGTTGAACGGAAGATCAGGGATCAACTGTTGGGGCCCTGAGCAAAGCCCTTAAACCCTCCCCACTCCACTTCTTCTTCTTCTTCTTCTTCTTCTTCTTCTTCTTCTTCTTATTATTATTATTATTATTATTATTATTATTATTCCTAGAGCTTCTGATTGGTTTATTATTCAGTATGAGCCAGAACATGCTGAAAATTATTTTGTGTATTCTTATAAAACTAAAGATAAAAAAGGAGCTCTGAAACTCATACACCTGTTTCTTCCTGTGTCCTTAGAAATTTTTTTAAAGAACTTCATTAAACCATACATGGTTGTAGATCAAATAAAATCTGTCTTTATGGCTTTTCTATGAAGTTATTTTGCATTTTTTGTACTTCAGTTTATCTGATAAACAGGAACAAAGGTCAGGCTGGAGCAAGTTTTGTGGTCAGCCCTGATGCATGAATGTGAACATATAATATCTCTCCTATCACTAGTCTCTACGATGTAAAAATCCTTGTGTGTGTGTGTGTGTGTGTGTGTGTGTGTGTATGTGTGAAATGAAACAGAATCTCTGTGTAATAGCAGAGTGTGATAGGCTTTCAAACATGCAGCATCTCTGTGTTCTACTCGGGGGCCTTTTTATTTCCTGTGTATGTGGTGAGTCTGATTACATAAAATTACTCACACAAAAATGTATCTCACATTTTCTTTAGTCTTAAACTCATTCATTTTCCCTTCGTAATTAGATATTAGAAATATTAGAAATGATCATCACATACAGAATATACCAGAAGTGATGGAATTTACTGGTTTTGTTAGTTGTAAGAAAAAAATATCATCTTATTCTCTTTCTTGTTGTCATTATTTAAAAAATAATGACAACAAAAATAATAGAAATGTTTCTTTTTTGATTAATTCATGATAAATATAAACTACTGTGTAATAATAATCATTTACTTGCAGTAGTAGTGATATTATTAAGCTATTTATCTGAATTTATTTATTTATTTGTTTGTTTGTTTGTTTGTTTGTTTGTTTAATTTACCTTTTTTATTTTCTTTAACTTTATTATTTTTTTTAACGAATTTGAATTCTTCAGTGTTTGCCTATGTTCCTTGTATTGCGTCTTTTGGGGCTAATTTTTAAATGTTCTTATATTTTAGCTTGTACCTCACAGTACAACAGAATTTTTTTATTTAAGCACAACTTCAATTCTTTAAATAATTAATTAAATTATAATTTATTTAATTATAATGTATATATTTAATAAATTAAGTGAACAAGTCTGTTTTTTTTTTTATTTGACATGAATTTAATTGAATTTTCTTTATAGTTGTTTTGAACAGAATAGTTCCTTTTTCACACTTTCATTTCTAAAGACCTTTAGCATTTTGTAAGCTAGCACACAATCTGCATTTACTCCTTTTTCAGTGTTTTTGCTTTTCATCAGTGTCACATTGGCACCATAATCATCACACACTATGGCCTGGAGATGTGGAGGTGAACATATTTATGCAGAAATGTTTGGTCTGTGATAATCTAAAGATTTCTGTTGACAGTATCACACAGTAGCACCCGAGTGAACAATCCCATTCTCTGGTGTTTATAATGATTTATATTCCTGCTCTCCGGCATCATACAGACGAGTCCGGTTTCCTTTTCGCTCATTAGGAATAAATTTAGGAATTAGGAATACATTTATATATTGAAAACTTATATCCTAAATTGATATATTTGTCCATTGTCAAAAATGCTATACAAATAAAACTGAATAAAATAAATAATTATTGTGAGGCATTGAACAGAAAATCTGGTAGCAATGATAATCCTATGAAATGGAAAAAATGTTTGGTGTAAATTAACACATTAAAAGACGAAACTATTATAAATTCCATTTAATCGACCTAACCATACATTCTGATCATTCAGTCTGTATAGAGTCATATAATCTGCATGGATTTGCACTTTTATATCCAGACTAATCTGTAGAGTTTAAGGATTTTTTTTTCTTTCTCTAGCTTGTTTTTACAGTGAGATCATTTAGGAACACATCCTAGTGCTATTTCACTTGGTCAGGGACTAAGAGTGATATTTAGTGAAAAAAAGTCATTTATATTTCTGATTAAATAAAGATAAAAAAAAATTAAGAACCACACACACCCATAAACATTAATCTAGCTTATTATTATTATTATTATTATTATTATTATTATTATTATTATTATTATTATTACTATTAAATGTTTTATTAGCACAGACGTGAGTCAAAATAGCTTCCAATTCTGTTCATTTCATGCTGCAATCTATCAATATATATGTTCTCATGAAACCAAGTCTCCAGGTTTTTAATCTCCTTGTGCATCGTTGTTGGAGATCAGGCCCACCACAACTGTGTCCTCAGCAAACTTGATTATGGTGGTGGAATTGGATTTGGCCATGCAGTTGTACGTGTACAGTGAGTACACAGGGGGCTCAGAACACAACCCTGGGGGGCACCAGTGCTGAGAGTGAGAGTGTTTACCCACTCGTACTGTTTGCGGTCTGTTAGTCAGGAGGTCCCTTGTTTCCTTTTTTAATGAAATCAAATTTGGTCAAAAAGCCCAATGTTTTTAACAGATAAAATACAGCCCCCAATCCCACTGTAGAATACTGTATATACTATCTATCCTCTTGCATCCGGAAGTATTGGCACCCTGTCCGTCCACTGTCCGTCCCCGGGTTTTGTCAAAGCAAGCACCATTCGCATTTTATTCTGGAAATATACATATCTATTATAATGTTATTATCTCGTATTTTTACACAGTTATTGTTTGAGTGTAAACACTACAGTAATAGATTAATGTAAAGCTACTCAGCCCATCAGTTAGGGTTTAATAACCTGTTGCCTGTTGAAACATATTAATCCCTGCAGTCGTTTTTTAGTATTTTTATTCAATATTTATATTTTTATTTGTTCTAATCTAATTATCTGTGTATTTTTATATTCAGTACTGTATGTCTGCAGAGTGTGTGGTGGTCTTTACTACTGCAAAAGAATTTGTGATGATTTCATTTCTTTGTTCCTTATTTTAATCCCTTTGTGACCTTTTCCAGGTTCCGTTTCCTCTTTTTCCGTCAGTCAGTCTCCGTCTACAGTTATACTGAGTGAAGGAGGACAACTTCAGATCATCTGCAGCTACAATGTCAGCAACGATCATGGAGTAAAAGTGAAATGGATTAAAAACAATCAGAAACTTGAATTGAACCGAACTGACAAATTCACAGAAACCTGCATCAACAAATCCTGTACAACATTAGTCATAAAAAACACTGAAATAAATGATGAAGGCTTTTATATTTGTCAAGTTACACAAGACGTTCCTCGCTTGGTGAATGTAAATGGAACAGAGACAAAAGTTACATTCAAGAACAAGAGTGCAGAAGGTGAGTACAACAGACAATATGGTGAGTGTGAGTGTGTTTCTCACAAATTTATCATTTATTAAAGTTTAAAATGACAAGACAATAAAAGCACCCTGGATGAGAATCTTGAGGAAAGGATTAGAAAAATATTATAGAATTAAATCATGATGCTTTGTTTTATGAAACAGGAAGTGGATATAAAACAATTTTACATGTCTATTTTTTATTTTTTTTTTAAAAAACAAAGACTGAGCAAATGAGGGTTAATGACCTTGCTCAAAAGCCCACCAGTGGGCACTTGGTGGACCAGGGGTTTGAACTCACAACATCTTAATCACTGAGCTATCACACCCACCCATATAGCCTTTATAGGTTTATTTTATTTTATTTTATTTTATTTCTAGAATCGGTAACTTTTAAACAGCAGTTACACACCCTGGCCAAACGAGGGCGCTTGTGCACCAACACTGTTGGCAGTATCTCTATGTCCACACAACAGTGTTGGTAATAATACCTGCAGCTGTACTGTAGTTTTTTTTTATAAAGTTAACAGTATAAAAGTATTAAAAGTGTTAAAGTATACAGTTAAATGTTAAATATAATATTTATTGTTTATTTTTTAATCAGAGCTTATTACACAGACAGACAGACCAGTTTTTATCACCTCACCCCATGTACTGTGTAAGTAAAATTATATTTCTCCTCATATTATTTCTGTTTATATTTTATATAGGAAGCAGGTTAGAGGATTACATATAGCTTTACTGGAATATACATATATATATATATATATATATATATATATATATATATATATATATATATATATATATATATATATATATATATATATATAATAACTTATAGTGGTATAGAGTTAAAAAAAAAAAAGTAGCATCTACTTAGGTAACATTGTCAGTCATCACAATCTGACTTGATTATTTCCACAAACATATCCCAGATTACAAATTAGGGGTCAGAATGCAGAGTCAGCTAAGATACAGCCCCGTGGAGCAGGGAGTCTTTTCCAAGGGTCCAACAGAAGCAGCTTGGAGGTACTGGGGCTTGAATACCAACCTTTCTATCAGGAACCCAAAGCCTTAGCCACTTGAGCCACTATTGCCCACGCAACTCTTTTTATCTATAGTACCCCGTTCCTGCTTCCTTGTGCCAGTGTATCTGGGACTCAGCTTCTTACACCCTTGCACATTTCTGAATAGAATAGTTCCTAGCCAGACTGGATTTCCAGGATGATAGCATAGTCTCTTGCCTCCATCTTTTTGCTCAGCAGACCATCACTTGTCACCAGGTTCTCGGGTGGTTCCTCTCTCTGTGAAGGCTTCTTGCTGCAGTGCTTGTTGTATTTTGCCAGTTTCTATGGGATGCTGAAGCTAAAAAACCTCTTGCACGTCTTGAATCTACTTATTGGCAAGGGGCTTAAATTGACCATGGTGGTGTGGGAGGAAGGTCTGAATCCATGGCTTCCAACAAGACCTTTCTCCTGCACTTCCAGAAGGTAGGGAAGTAGTTAAAAAGCTCCTTAGATAAAAAATACTGAGGACTTTCACATGGGTGGACTTCAGGATTCCATGCCACTTTGGTTCCTTTGTTTGAGGACTTTTTCTTGATGATTGAGTGATCAAGACTCTACGGATACTGAGGACTGCCACGTGAATGGATTTCAGGAACTGGGACGGCTTTCTTCTCTGATTGCTCCTCAATTCATCAGTCACTCTGATTCATCCTTGATTCCTGTATACAGTAACAAATACAATAATCATGGGTATCATTGATGATTACTACCATCAGCATTTCAAACTGCAGAACTGCTCTTTAACAATGTCTTCAGGTACTTTGGCATTGTGAGTGACAAGGCAGCTCAGTTCAACTCATATCTAGGGGATTTATAAAAGAACTTGGTGTTGCTCTGAACTTTACCCCAGGTGACCACTCCCCAGCTAATGGACAGGAAGAAAGAGCCAACCAGGAGATTGGGAATGTTATGTGAAGTTTCTGGGTGAACAATCAGGAGGATTAGTCATAGTTCTTCCTCTGGGTTGAGTATGAACTCACTTTGCACTTAGCAACCAAGCGAATCCCCTTCCGGCATTCTAGGATACCAACCGACGCTGTTCTCCATGGGATGTCAACTCACCCACTGTGGGCAGATGGTTCAGCCATTTCTGTCTTTGTCTTTATTAAAAGTGTTGAACAGCTTTTGAATCTGTCTCAATTCACAGCTTGGAGCACATAAAAACAATATATATAAGAATATATAAAAGATTATCCAATAACAAATGTTATATTCATTCATTCATTCATTCATCTTCTACCGCCTATCCGAACTACCTCGGGTCACGGGGAGCCTGTGCCTATCTCAGGCGTCATCGGGCATCAATGCAGGATACACCCTGGACGGAGTGCCAACCCATCGCAGGGCACACACACACTCTCATTCACTCACACACTCACACACTACGGACAATTTTCCAGAGATGCCAATCAACCTACCATGCATGTCTTTGGACCGGGGGAGGAAACCGGAGTACCTGGAGGAAACCCCCGAGGCACGGCGAGAACATGCAAACTCCACACACACAAGGCGGAGGCGGGAATCGAACCCCCAACCTGGAGGTGTGAGGCGAATGTGCTAAGCACTAAGCCACGGCGCCCCCCCAAATGTTATATTACTTCTGGAATATTAGTATTAGTAGTAAAGTTAATATTGTTTAATATAGTAATATAGTTTTGTACCAAGAAAATATTTAAAAAGCTTTCAAGAAACCTTATAATCATAAATCAACTTAAATTAGGATGATTGGCTGTGTGAATTTAACTAGAAACACGTACACTATATCAAATAAGTAAACACCAGTGTAAATCGGTCTTCTTTTTCCCTCAGACCCCAATGCAGGAAATGGACTCGTCATTTTTGCAATCCGGTGTGTGCCCTTTATCACCTTACTGCTGGCCGTGTGCTTTCTTAACAGAGATTACAAACAGAACAGACGGCTAAGATCAGGTGACTATATACCACGAAAAGTCCATAAATAATCCAGATTAATAATAAACTGTCTAAAACAAAAACAAATCGAAGAATCTGAATGAACAGCTCAGGCCTAAGTAAAAAAAAAAATCTGTCAGTTATCTGATTATTTTGCTGAGTGTTAGCATCTCTAGTTTTCTTTTAGAGAAATATAGCTAGCTACAGAAGAAGCTACATGGCTAAACTGATTAGCGTAGCAACATAAAGGTCTAAGAGTTCCCTCATTGTAGAGAATAAAGTGATATTGTGGTTATTCTTGGTTGTAACTAGCTATGAGAAGGATGAGGTCCAGACCAGATTTAGTAGTTTCATTGTTTCTCAGTGTCTCAGTGTTCTGACTAAATGAAGGTTACGACAATGTGGTTAATGAGAGAGAAGAATAAATGTCAATGTCAGGCATGTGAAAGTTCACCAGAAAAAATATCTGATAAACTGCTTTGTTTGTGTTTGTAAGGAAGACGAAGGGCAGAAGAGCAAAACTTAGTCATGGAGGAGGAGAAAGAAGAAACGGAGCAAGAACTAGAAGAGAGAGACAAACAAGTGGGACAAAGAGGTGAAGTGAGAGAGAGGGATGAGCAGTCGGGACAAGAAGGAAAAGTAGAGCTGGTGAATGAGTTAGCAGGAAAAGAAGGAGGGATGGAAGAGAAGGACGAACACACAGGACAAGAAAAACGAGTGCAAGAGAGGGAAGAACAATCGGGACAAGAAAGACAAGTGGAAGAGAGGGATGAACAAATGGGACAAGAAGGAAAAGAAGAGCTGGTGAATGAGTTAGCAGGAAAAGAAGGAGGGATGGAAGAGAAGGAAGAACACACAGGACAAGAAAGACGAGTGGAAGAGAGGGAAGAACAATCGGGACAAGAAAGACAAGTGGAAGAGAGGGATGAACAAATGGGACAAGAAGGAAAAGAAGAGCTGGTGAATGAGTTAGCAGGAAAAGAAGGAGGGATGGAAGAGAAGGACGAACACACAGGACAAGAAAGACAAGTGGAAGAGAGGGAAGAACAATCGGGACAAGAAAGACAAGTGGAAGAGAGGGATGAACAAATGGGACAAGAAGGAAAAGAAGAGCTGGTGAATGAGTTAGCAGGAAAAGAAGGAGGGATGGAAGAGGAGGACGAACACACAGGACAAGAAAGACAAGTGGAAGAGAGGGATGAACAATCGGGACAAGAAGGAAAAGTAGAGATAGAGATAGTGAATGAATTAACAGGAAAAGAAAGAGAAATGGAAGAGAGGGATGAACAAACAGGAAAACAAAGAAGATTGGAAGAAAGGGATAAAGAATCAGGACAAGAAAAAAAATTGGAAGAGACGGATGAACAACCCAGACAAAGAAGTGAAGTGAGAGAGATGGAAGAACAATCGGGACAAGAAGGAAAAAGTGAAGGTGGTGAATGAGTTAGCAGGAAAAGAAGGAGGGATGAAAGAGAAGGACAAACACACAGGATAAGAAGAATGAGTTAGCAGGAAAAAAAAGAAAATGAAGCGAGGGATGAACAATTGGAACATTAAATAGAAGTGCAAGAGATGGGTGAAGAATCAGAAAAAGAAAGAGAAGTGGAAATAGTGAACTAATAAAAGATTAATAAAAATAAAAAACATGATACAAGAGAAAACTTATCAGAATAGAATTTTACATAGCTGTGTGTTTGTGTGTCTTTGTGCATGTGTATGTGTGTTTGTGTGTTTGTGCATGTGTTTGTGCATGTGTGTGTGTTTGTGCATGTGTATGTGTGTGTGTGTGTTTGTGCATGTGTGTGTGTTTGTGCATGTGTATGTGTGTTTGTGTGTGTTTGTGTGTGTTTGTGCATGTGTTTGTGTGTTTGTGCATGTGTATGTGTGTTTGTTTGTGCATGTGTTTGTGTGTGTTTGTTTGTCTTTGTGCATGTGTATGTGTGTTTGTGTGTGTTTGTGCATGTGTATGTGTGTTTGTGTGTGTGTGTGTGTGTGTGTGTGTGTGTGTGTGTGTGTGTGTGTGTGTGTGTGTGTGTATGTGTGTGTGTTTGTGTGTATGTGTGTTTGTGTGTGTGTGTGTGTGTGTGTGTGTGTTTGTGTGTGTATGTGTGTGTGTGTGTGTGTGTGTGTGTGTGTGTGTGTGTGTGTGTGTGTGTGTGTGTGTGTGTGTGTGTGTGTGATGCAGTTCACCCAATCCCGGTCTGTGCAGGGAGGAGACACATCGTACGGACACCGACATGGAAGAGGTCTTTCACAAAAGAGTGAACGTCATGTCTACTCGTTGCTGGGTTGTTGGTTGGCGTGTCGTAAAAGTTGTTCTTGTGTAAAGGAAGTGATCGATTCTGCTGTGTATTTAGGTGTTACTGAGGCGTTGCTATTAAGACTGTTTGTGTACAATATTGTTCTACGTATGGGGCTGGAAGAGGTAAGAAGAAGCGTCTAGATACCCTAGGTAAGGGGCGGTGCCTCCCCATGTATTTTAGTTAGCGAGGGAAGTGTAGCATAGTTAGGATTTGGTTTCCACTGTTTCATTGTTTGTAGATAATAATAATAATAATAATAATAATAATAATAATAATAATAATAATAATAATAATAATAATAATGCAGTGTTAGTTAAGCTGGCTTTGATTTTCTGCTTGTTTCTTTTCTTTGGCACCACCAATTGTCCAGTCCCTCCTGTTGTAGTAGTTCTAAACCCCTTTTGTATATTATTGTATATATTATTGTAAATAAGATTAATGTCACGTTGTACAGCACAGTAAAGAGAAATCAACACAAGTATTGTGTCCAGCTGTGTTATTACTGTTGTTGGTTATTTATGTTTAATTGTTGTACAGAATCGATTAGCCTTTACCATCCTTTCTACAGCCACTTTGGTCTTCGCTAGTTTCTGACCCTGAGAACCCCCTCAGGGCGTTCAGCCACAAAAGTAAGTACACCCCAAAGTGAACATGTCCAAATTGGGCCCAATAAGCCATTTTCTCTCCCCAGTGTTACAGGGTCTCAGGTGTAAATGGGGAGCAGGTGTTATTTGGTGTTATCGCTCTCACTCTCTCATACTGGTCACTGGAAGTTCAACATGGCAAAGAACTCTCGGAGGATCTGAAACAAAGAATTGTTGCTCTACATAAACACGTTAGAGCACAGTGTCATGCTCTGTGTGCGTGTGCGCGTGTGCGTGTGTGTACACATGTAATGTAAAGGTTGTCTTTAATGTACAAATGTAATGTAAAGTATTAATACATATGTAGTATGTAATAGTAATACAAATGTAATGTAAAGGTTGCCTTTTGTGTGTTGTATTGTTGTCTTCTTGTCTTTTGTCTGCACTGTCTTTGGTCTTCACTGTCTTTTGTCTTAAACTGCCTTTTGTCTTAAACTGTCTTTTGTCTTTCTTTCTGCACTGTCTTTTGTCTTAAACTGTCTTTTGTCTTCACTGTCTTTTTTTCTGCACTGTCTTTTGTCCTGCACTGTCTTTTGTCCTGTGCTGTCTTTTGTCCTGTGCTGTCTTTTGTCCTGTGCTGTCTTTTGTCCTGCACTGTCTTTTTTTCTGCACTGTCTTTTGCCTTAAACTGTCTTTTGTCTTCACTGTCTTTTTTCTGCACTGTCTTTTGTCCTGCACTGTCTTTTGTCCTGCACTGTCTTTTGTCCTGTGCTGTCTTTTGTCATGTGCTGTCTTTTGTCCTGCATTGTCTTTTCTCCTGCACTGTCTTTTGTCCTGTGCTGTATTTTGTCCTGTGCTTTCTTTTGTCATAAACTGTCTTTTGTCCTGTGCTGTCTTTTGTCATGTGCTGTCTTTTGTCATGTGCTGTCGTTTGTCCTGTGCTGTCTTTTGTCCTGCACTGTCTTTTGTCCTGCACTGTCTTTTGTCCTGTGCTGTCTTTTGTCCTGTGCTTTCTTTTGTCATGAACTGTCTTTTGTCATGAACTGTCTTTTGTCCTGTGCTGTCTTTTGTCCTACACTGTCTTTTGTCTTCACTGTTTTTTGTTCGTGTGTGTGTGTGTGTGTGTGTGAGTTCAGTCTGTTGCAGACGACAGTGGAAAACGGTTCCCATGTCTTGATGTGAGAGTGTGTGAAAACCCTCGAAAAACACGAAGATAGTATCGTGTGTGTAAGTGTATATGTGGGGTGTGTATGTGTGTGAGATGGCCTGAGGTTGAACATTAAGACAGTGTTCAGTGTGTGACGGGCTTTCAGAGATGCAGCGTCTCTGCACTACGCTCTGTGGGCTTCTCACTTCCTGTCTGTGTTCCTGGGGTGAGTCTGAAATAAACAGCTATCTCAACGTTCTCACACATTTTAGGCTATTATCTTTTAGGCTATTTCATTTCTTTTATTTATTTATTTCAGTCATGTCATTTATATCTTATGTGTGAATTTAAATTTTTAATGAAGCCTTCAGTGTCTTTTAACTGTAAAATGTTTTAACAACAGAGTCTTGAGCTGTGGAGAAAATCAAGTTAATAAAGAGTTAATAAAGTAAAGTAGAGTGAATTTCAACATTAACACTACAACTAACACTGAATGTTAATGTTATTTCAGACAGAGTGTGTGTGTGTGTGTGTGTGTGTGTGTGTGTGTGTGTGTGTGTGTGTGTGTGTGTGTGTGTGAGTAATACACAGTAATCAGAGAAATGAATCCATGTACAGGTTTATAGTGAAGTTTATAAACCGTTGATTATTTTTATCTATTTTGCCTCATTTCATTGTTAAATTCTTTTATCTTTTATTCCATAAATATTTTTCCCCCTATTTTGCGTTAACAGTGTCAGTAATCAACATTTTGCTATCAACAATGATTTTGTGTTTAATTCTTTATATGTCTTTCTTTGTATTTCTTGATTTTCATTGCAAATTTCTGATTTCTTCTTTTATTTATTTTTCCAGGTTCCGTTTCCTCTTTTTCCGTCAGTCAGTCTCCGTCTACAGTTATACTGAGTGAAGGAGAACAACTTCAGATCATCTGCAGCTACAATGTCAGCAACAATCATGGAGTAAAAGTGAAATGGTTTAAAAACAATCAGAAACTTGAATTGAACCAAACTGACAAATTCACAGAAACCTGCATCAACAAATCCTGTACAACATTAGTCATAAAAAACACTGAAATAAATGATGAAGGCTTTTATATTTGTCAAGTTACACAAGACGTTCCTCGCTTGGTGAATGTAAATGGAACAGAGACAAAAGTTACATTCAAGAACAAGAGTGAAGAAGGTGAGTATCATTCCAATTTTAATTAAAATTAATGGAAATATAAAGTCATTTAAATAAATAAGAAAACTAATAATTATAATACATGTAGGGTAAGTATAAAAAAAATCAATTAAATTTTAATTTAAGATGTCACGCTGTTTCAAATCCGTTTTAACTTGTTTTAGTTTATTTTTATTATTATTTTTAAACAATTTTTTTTGTCTTATTTATTAAATGACTGCGCAAGTGACAATCACACTTATTATTATTATTATTATTATTATTATTATTATTATTAGTAGTAGTAGTAGTAGTAGTAGTATTATTATTATTATTATTATTAGTAGTAGTAGTAGTAGTAGTAGTAGTAGTATTATTATTATTATTAGTAGTAGTAGTAGTAGTAGTAGTAGTAGTAGTAGTAGTATTTAACAGCATGTCTACAAGTTTTTAATTCCTCTTGTCAGAACAAAATGTTTAGTAATCTTAGTATAATTAGTACTCATTATTTAGTAGCTTGTTAACGAACCTATTGTATTTTTTATCCATTTATACACGTTAATTAAATACTTTTTTTTACCATGTCAACAATTATTCGAACATATCTGTTGCTATGGAAACAATAAGGTATCAGAGCAAGTGTATTAATATACGTAAACCTGCGCTAATATCAAAGCTGCTGTTCTGGAAAATGAATCACCTTCTGACCAATCAGAGCGCAGGCTTCCTTGGGGATGTGACGTGATAATGATGTGTAATAGCTGATGAACCTTGTCTTTGACTCTCAGGCACAGTTACCTCTACAACTCTGACCAATTCACCCACAACGCCAACAAGAAGCAGTGGATCCTTGGAGGTGGCGGTAGGGGGGTCGGCATCGGCTGCTGTGGTCATTCTGTCCATCTGCGTGTGTGTGTGTGTGTGGTGGATGAAGACAAGATCCAAACAATCAGGTACAACTCGTCACACATCTGACTCATTGTACGGCTGTTAGGATCTCATTGGATAACAGCTGCACCACATACACTATAGATTTTATTAACACACCTGATCTTGGCCACTAATATCACTTTCACTCGCTTGGTAATATACAACATGTAACATCCTATAAATAGTCTTGCTATGAATATATAACAAACGTATGCATACGAACGTGACTGTGTAACATTTCATTTAAAGTAAATACACCTTGCTGTAAAATGTCATTTTTACTTTTTTTTTTCACTGGTGCAAAATAAATAAATAAAAAATAATAAATAATTATTATTAACAACTATTTAATATTAGATTTAAGGTAACTCTAAATGAATATGATTATAATTTATCCCCTGAATTCATATATTCCTGTAAAGCTGCTTTTTTTGGTCTATGTCCACTGTTAAAATATTGATGATGGGGTCGTTTATACACAGCAGGAAAATTAAATGCTTTTAAGCCATATTATCAGAAAGGATTGAAAGAATAAAATAACAGTGTACAGTATGTACTAAGTGTTGAAAAAAAAAACTGTGTTCCTGTTGTAGAGAGAGTGGTGATCAGGGAAGGGCCTCCGAGCGAAGGGGATGAACCAGAACACAGCGAGGACGGAGACAGCTCAAGAACTTCCAGAGGATCCACACAATGGGTAAGAACACTGTGAGATGGTTTCATGATTATCTTCACAACATCCTTCTCCCGTGGGTAAGATCCGTTCTTGTTGTGAGTAAAGTTCATCAAATGACCCCTTTTGAAACACCTAGGAATACCTAAGAGTTTTTTAAACATTTGTACACAAAGCAGAGAGCTCCATGAAGACACGGTGTAGAGGACATGATTGGAGAAAGTTTAAGAAAACGAGTGTCCTGCATAGAGCTGTGACTCTGACTCAACTACAATGAACACTGCTGGGATGGGAGATAGTCTCCTCTAAATCCCAACATCTGACTCTGGTCTCATTAATGCTCTTGTAGCTGAATAAACACTAATCCCACAGACACAATCCAACATCTAGTGGAAAGATATCCAGAAGAGACGAGAGGAGTTTATCCTAGGGGGGCCCGGTGGCTTAGTGGTTAGCACGTTCGCCTCACAACTACAGGGTTGGGGGTTCGATTCCCGCCTCCACCTTGTGTGTGTGGAGTTTGCATGTTCTCCCCGTGCCTCGGGGGTTTCCTCCGGGTACTCCGGGTTCCGCCCCCGGTCCAAAGACATGCATGGTAGGTTGATTGGCATCTCTGGAAAATTGTCCGTAGTGTGTGTGCGTAGTGTGTGTGCGCGTAGTGTGTGTGTGTGTGTGTGTGTGTGCGTAGTGTGTGTGCGTAGTGTGTGTGCGTAGTGTGTGTGCGTAGTGTGTGTGTGTGTGTGTGTGTGTGTGTGTGGGCAATCCGTCCAGGGTGTATCCTGCCATGACGCCTGAGATAGGCACAGGCTCCCCGTGTCCCGAGGTAGTTCGGATAAGCGGTAGAAGATGAGTGAGTGAGTTTATCCTAGTTGACAAGGATATGTGGGTGTGATGCTCAGGGGTGCACAAACTTTAGGTTATATAGTCTAGCAAAGGAAAAGCAATTCAGTTGCCTCGACAGGATCCGTAAAAGCTACAGCGAAATGTAGCAGGTTGTGTTTGAGACCTTGACAAAAAATTCAGCCAGTCCATGGCCAGTGTTTCAGCTACTAACCTGCGTCTTTATCTTCCTTGATATGGTTAAACAGGAAAGTTCCTGTATATGCTAATTAATCTGCCTAGAAATAAAACACACTGTCATAAAGTCTAGACACCAAATCAAAGATTCACTCATTCATTCATTTTCTACCGCTTATCCAAACTAACTCTCTGGCGTCATCGGGCATCAAGGCAGGATACACCCTGGACGGAGTGCCAACCCATCACAGGGCACACACACACACACACACACACACTCTCATTCACTCACACAATCACACACTACGGACAATTTTCCAGAGATGCCAATCAACCTACCATGCATGTCTTTGGACCGGGGGAGGAAACTGGAGTACCCGGAGGAAACCCCCGAGGCATGGGGAGAACATGCAAACTTCACACACACAAGGCGGAGGCGTGAATCGAACCCCCAACCCTGGAGGTGTGAGTTGAACGTGCTAACCACTAAGCCACCGTGACCCCCGATCAAAAATTTGTTTTACTAAAATTAAAGGGTGCACTGCAATGGGTTGATACCCTATCTACTGTATCCACTGGTAAAGGTTCCCCTTGACCCTGTGTAGGATAAGGGTTACAGAAATTGGATGGATGGATGGATGGATGGATGGAAATGGGAGTTGGTGTTTTTTTATCTGGTTGTTACTCAACTTGGCCCCTTGGAATAAGAAGCCAATACCGCAGACACCCTAGGGATCTTGATTTGACCAGTCTTTCCATATGTAAGCAGTGAGCAGTTTTGACTAAAAGGCTTCACCTGATCCACTGTCCAGAACAACACTAAAAACAATAAAGGGAGGCACATCATTTCTCCCAATTAGCCACCGTTACAGTGGTTCAGAAACCTCAGTGCTAATGATGATGATGTCCTGAGGACGAGACCAGTATTGATCTGTACCTCGCATGTGAGGTATAGTCAACTGTGTCTGTGTATTCTTTTCATAATCACCTCCTCCTACACATCAGGTCTGTGGTTTATTGTTATTAATATCGGTCAGGTGGTTTCCTTCTACTGATGGTAAGCATTAGTCTGACAAAAAGGGGAGACTGAGTTTAACTTTTAACTGAGTTTAAGTTTCATTAAATTATTATTGATGTGTTTAGCTGAAATTTGCGATTGTTTCTTTTTTCCCCACAGTATATGGTTCCTGTGTACGAGTCCTACTTCGATCTGCAGAGGAGTGACGAAAATCAGTCTGCAGACTCAGACGGTTCCACATGTGCAGCAGCTCAGAAGTGATAACACAGATAAAGAGGAACAAACCAACAGGAAATATAGTCAGAAACCCCAGCTAACGTGAGCAGAATGTTGGTCATTTCAGTGGAACACGGGTTTTGTGTCACAAATCAATTTAAAGAGCATCGAAATCAGTTTAGCAAAGAATTTACATCATTAAACAGTAGCTTTGACTCTGCTGCTCTGGGAAAGTGAAATAAAGGAAAGTAAAGGAAAGTGCTCATTTTATTAGCAGGCGGATTTTATTAAAAACTGTCAGTCAGAAGGTTTATTTTTTGTTTGCTTGTTTTTGTCTGTAGCCAGACAGATAAATTGTTACCTACAAACACCATGAACGTTTGTAAGGAGCTGGTACTGTTTGGTGTCATTTAGCAAAGTTTAACTGCAAAGTGGGTTGAAACAAATTAAATTTTCCAATCTTGTGCCAAGCTTTCCAGCCATTAGCTCTATTATATTATGAATTTAAACAGTGCAAGAGTAAATAGAGGCTAATTGAGCATCAATGCTGGAATTGAAGGCTTGTTTTCTTTTTAGCTTTTTGCTAACAAGGCTAACAATGAAGCGCACGAGGTGTGTATTTCTGCAGTAGTGTTTGGTGTGTGATAGCATCTAAATGTTTTTTTTCTGTCAAAGCTGTGCGCGTGCGTGTGTGTGTGTGTGTGTGTGGGTTTGATCTAGTGCATGAAAATGTGTTTCTCAGTTAAAGATTTTCTTCTTTATTGCTCTGTTATAGAGATAAAAGAATAAAGTGTCCATGTTGTTGTTGTTGTTTTTGTTGTTGTTGTTGTTCTTCTAATTATTATTATTAAATAAATGAATATTTAAATAAAAGATATTTGTTTCTTTTTTGAAAACTCTGTAGCAGAAGCTCAGGCATAAGATCTCACCAGCAAGGATGAATTTATTTGTTGATGAATAGATTAATTAGAATCATTTACGTATTGCTTATTAATTTAGATTTTGAATAATAAACAATGACTTTGTGAAAAAGTTTACACACCCCTATAAATTCAGTGGGGAAGAAATAAATCTTCTTAACTAATAGCATTCAAGCAAAAAAAAAAACCTATATTAATTTTAATATTATGGAGGAAAAAGAGAATGAAAAATCTTACATAATAACTCAGTTGCATAAGTTTGCACACCCCATTGGTTAAGCATAATGCAGCCAACTTCAGGTTATTATACAGGTTTCTAATAGGATTTAGATCGATCTTCCTCTCTTGAAGCTCTTCCTTTGTTCACTTGTGTTTGTGCTTGAAGGTAAAATGTTTCCTAATCTTTAGCTATCTAACAGAAACCTGAAGATTTTGTGCCCGAGTCATCGGTATTTAGAGATTTCCATGATACACTCCATCATGACTAGAAGAGAAGCAGCTCCACAGCATGATGCTGCCACCACCGTGCTTCACCTTGGTGATGGTGCTGTCTGGGGGAGAAACTGCTTTGTTTTCGTACATAACATGATTTATTTTTATAATAATTTACTTGGTCATTTACATACTGCTGAATATATATGAATATTTCTGAATAATTTGAAATAATTGACACGAATGATAATTTACATATTAAACAGAGGTTCTGATGAAATTACTTATGAATTGTAATGAAGCATGACGTGTCGCTCGGTCATACTGAATAAAATAATTCAGAATAATTTACATGCTACAGTACATGTTGCTAGCTTGTGGGTCGCCTGCATTGTAACCGCTGGTGAGTTTTAGGTGTCTGGTTTAGTTTACTGAATAAATGAACTTTTTCTGACTTCAGATGGAGACGCAGAGCTTTTACATGTTAAATCGATACCAAAGGCTTGTAGTCACCTGTGTTTCCTCACCATGGTGAATAACTCTCACAACAAAGAGCAATGTAAGCACATACAGCGGTGTTTTCGACAAGACCCAAACATCAGTGTGTGTGTAATCAGGCCACGGTGGAACATTCATCAACATCATGAAGGTCAGTGGTTAGAAATGGAAAGTTCTGAAGTTACTTCCTCTTGTGTTGAAGATTTGAAGAGCTGAACAAAATCTGTTCAAACATTTCATCTGAAACACACAGAGACCTAAAAAAACACAAAAAGTTCTGATCTCATCTAGATATGTGCTCTATTTGTATGGCATTCCTCAGGATTCTCCAGTGTTCTTCCTTCTTTTGTGTGTGTGTGTGTGTGTGTGTGTGTGTGTGTGTGTGTGTGTGTGTGTGTGTGTGTGTGTGCGTGCTCTGGGGGGGTGTATACAGAACAGTTGTGGTCTTTGGGGTTAATGTTAGAAGAAAAGACACTGCAGTGAAAACGCACACATATACAAACATACACACACTCGCACACACACCACACTCCAGGAAGTGCCTCTTTGGACATATAGTGCTGAGAAAAAAATAAGAGAAAGAAAAAGTATAATTTAATCAGTGTGTGTATTACACAGGTACATCTGATAAACTGATAAAATTGATAACTAACATCTGATAAAATTCAGCTTTTCTTTCAAAAGAAATATTCAACTAAAATAAATAAAGATCAAGAACGATGTTTTAACCCACATGATACAGCTGGGTTTAATGGTGATGAAGATTAAACAGAGATTAAAAGTCAGTCAGTCAGGGAAACTAATCAAATGCCTACTCCTGTTTAGAATTAAATGTACACACATGATGCCTTTTAGCTTTGTACTGAGATGATCAGATTTGCTCAAATAATTTGTTTTAGAAATAAAATACAAAAATGCAAAAAAGAAGTAAATGAACCTTCTATTAAAATGTATATATTTAACAGTGTACATAAAGAATACATTTATATATAATTTGTGCTACAAAAAAGTGTATTTCTACAGAGTTTACCAATTGTGATTATAACAGACAACAGTATAACAGCTAGCACAACACATCAAAACCTGATAGGATGCCATGAAGTGAAGGAGCATTTTACAGCTGCTGTGTAACATCTAAAATGCAACGTTTTATTTATTTTATTTATTGCTGTGTGTGTGTGTGAGTGTGTGTGTGTGTGTGTGTGTGTGAGATCATTAACAAACACCATGTATTTTAAGGTTAATACAACAACCTATTTTTGTTGTGCTTCTAATGAGATGTAGTTTTAATGTTTGTATCTAATTATTATAATATTATATTATATATTCATTCATTCATTCATTTTCTACCGCTTATCCGAACTACCTCGGGTCACGGGGTATATTATGTATTATATTATATATTGTAATATTATAATAATAATCAGACATTATAAAATGAATGCAAAAGTTTCTGAGTAAGAGAAAAAACACTCCAGACCTTGATGTTATATTTTTTGTTAAATCCCACGATAAACAGGTTTCATTTATTAATAAACAGCATGTTGTGCGATTTAACGTCTTAATAATTGTGTAACGTCTGTTACAAAGCGCTGACACTGGAGACTCCTGACATGAAGGTTAAATAAATCTCCTAACTAAAATATCACCATAAACAAAATTATACTTTTTGAAATAAATAAAAAGTATAATTGTTTTAGTTATAAATCTGATTATTAGAATAGTTTTTTCTTCATACATTCATGTGAAGTCCCTGTGACCGAAATGTTAATATAGAAACCATACGCAAACATAATGCACAAGGACTGACCAATCAGATTTGAGAATTAAAGCGCAACACACAAAAACATGTTGCTTCACTGTACTGTAACTAACAGCATGTACTTACCCACGAAAACGTGTTACAGTATTAACCGATACTCAAAGGAATCAGGAGTCATAGAGTCAAGGAATTGGGAGTCACTGAGTCAAGGAAAAAGGAATCACAGAATCAAATTAATCAGGAGTCACAGAGTCAAGGAATTGGGAGTCACAGAGTCAAGGAATCAGGAGTCACTGAGTCAAGGAAAAAGGAGTCACAGAGTCAAGGAATCAGGAGTCACTGAGTCAAGGAAAAAGGAGTCACAGAGTCAAGGAATCAGGAGTCACTGAGTCAAGGAAAAAGGAGTCACAGAGTCAAGGAATCAGGAGTCACTGAGTCAAGGAAAAAGGAGTCACAGAATCAAAGGAATCAGGAGTCACAGAGTCAAGGAACCAGGAGTCATAGAGTCAAGGAATCAGGAGTCACAGAGTCAAGATAAAAAGGAATCACAGAATCAAATTAATCAGGAGTCACAGAGTCAAGGAATCGGGAGTCACAGAGTCAAGAAATCAGGAGTCACTGAGTCAAGGAATAAGGAGTCATAGAGTGAATAAAGAGTAACTAACAAAGTCAGAGAGTCACTGAATTACATAGTCATGAAGTCACAGAGTCACAAAGAGTTATGAATTAACAGAGTCAAGGAGTCAGGAGTTAAAGAGTCACTAAGACTTATAGAGTAACAGAGTCACAGAGTCATTTAATATATATTTTAAAATATTTAAAATAATAAAAGGTGTTAGGGTGTCAAAACTTAGCCCCTAATCCCAGGATAAGTGAAAGTGTGTGTCTACCCTTGCTTTGACTTTTAATGGATATTAAATTGCCTAGGCTTATAATGACGAGAAGTAATAGACAGGAGAGTCATTTTTTTATATGGTCTCTGTACACTAGACATGCTAATACTATATCATGTTTCATCATAGTACATGGAGATGAAGAGAAGCAGAATGACGTGAAGACAGGGAAGAAAGGGACAGAGAGGCTGACTGTGAAGGCTTAGAGAGACAAAACAGAGACACAAATGTAGATAGAGGAGACGAGGACGAGGCTGTATGTGAAATGCAGGCAGCAACTTCTCTTCATGTGAATGATTTAGGGGATAAGGTCACAGGTCCCAAACAAATAAAATTTCATTTTAACAAATAATATTTCTATAAGTGGGGTCACGGTGGCTTAGTGGTTAGCACGTTCGCCTCACACCTCCAGGGTTGGGGGTTCGATTCCTGCCTCCACCTTGTGTGTGTGGAGTTTGCATGTTCTCCCCGTGCCTCGGGGGTTTCCTCCGGGTACTCCGGTTTCCTCCCCCGGTCCAAAGACATGCATGGTAGGTTGATTGGCATCTCTGGAAAATTGTCCGTAGTGTGTGAGTGCGTGAGTGAATGAGAGTGTGTGTGTGTGCCCTGTGATGGGTTGGCACTCCGTCCAGGGTGTATCCTGCCTTGATGCCCGATGACGCCTGAGATAGGCACAGGCTCCGCGTGACCCGAGGTAGTTCGGATAAGCGGTGGAAGATGAGTGAGTGAGTGAGAATATTTCTATAAGCCCACCCTAGTAGTTTTCATTATTTAATCAGAGACATTTCTTTTAAAATGTATGTATTTTGAGGATGTATTTTATATCATCCCACAAGTAAAGGTTTGTTGGAGGTACAGTTATAAAAAGTTGTACTACTACTGCATGTTTCTGCTATAGTAGTGAACTTAATGTACACAGATTTGTGTGTGGCTGCAGTACATTATATATACAGTACTGTGGTGACATTTAAAATAAACCAGTTATACCAGTGAAATGTCACTATTCTTATGCAAACAATCCATTCAATACTAAATAAAAATAACATTTATTGATTTGGTCTTTGTGAATATTAGTTTATTAATGACTGCATTCATTGGACACACTGTTTGTAGAGAATACACACATACATGAACTGATTTGATTCAAGACTGACATCATTACATCATGCATAAAATTTTGGTGTCCACTTTTGTCATTTTAAATAACACCATAACTTTTGGCTTACTGTGTAGTCAAATAATATATAATATAAAACTCTTCTTGTTTTAAATCCTCACTGAGGGCTAAAACCCCTAAAGATGAAATCCTGGAACCGCCCCTGCTAACAAGTCAAGGAGTCATGAGACATAGAGTCACGTAGAGTTATGGATGAGCAGAGTCACTGAATCACAGAGTCAATGAGTCACTGAGTCATGTGTCTAAATGCATATTTCTCCTCATTGTATATACAAATATTTCATATCAATACAACTTCAAGCATTAGATATAAGCAGTAGAGTAGTTTTTTAACTGTTCCATCAGTGTGGAGGAAGATGTGAAAGAGTGTGAAGCAGTATGAGGCTGAGCTCAGTAGCGCCCTCTCCTGCACAAACAGAAACAAACATCTATTCACTCCACTGCAGATATAACAGATAAGCTCGTTGTGGTCATATTTCATCTCTACTCTATACTGTACATGCCATTCATTTAGTCAGAAGAAATAGTTCATCTGGATTTAAACCTTAAGCTGAGTCTAAATTCAGAATCAAATATCCAGATCTGGCAGGTCACATAAAACATCTTTAATATTTTTATTCGGAAATTCACAAACAGCTCATTGAGAAAAAGCTTTCTAGCAGATTTACATACTTGTTGTATGGTGTTACGTATAATGTTCTTGGAACGAATTCAAAAAACATGAAAAACACATAGCATAAACAACTTTGTCCTTAAACTCTCAGAAAACGTAACGTTCCAGGTTTGTTACAAAGCTCTGACACTGGAGACTCCTTCCATACATGATGCTTAAACATCTGCTTAATTAAAAAAAAAAAAAATCAACGTATCAACACGTGTTTACATTTTTATGCGGAGCATCCGTGGTGCACATCCCTGTGAATGAGCTGTTGCTATAGAAACGATGTTAGAGAAAATGAATCAAAACCTTCTGACCAATCAGAACGCAAAACTGAACAGTACTGTGGTGTAATGTGCTTTTTAATGACCTCAACCTCCACTGACTCAGGCAAGAGCGTGAAACTGGACTGTTATTATTCATTCATTCATTCATCTTCTACCGCTTATCCGAACTACCTCGGGTCACGGGGAGCCTGTGCCTATCTCAGGCGTCATCGGGCATCAAGGCAGGATACACCCTGGACGGAGTGCCAACCCATCGAAGGGCACACACACACACTCTCATTCACTCACACAATCACACACTACGGACAATTTTCCAGAGATGCCAATCAACCTACCATGCATGTCTTTGGACCGGGGGAGGAAACCGGAGTACCCGGAGGAAACCCCCGAGGCACGGGGAGAACATGCAAACTCCACACACACAAGGTGGAGGCGGGAATCGAACCCCCAACCCTGGAGGTGTGAGGCGAACGTGCTAACCACTAAGCCACTGTGCCCCCTACTACTACTACTATTATTATTATTATTATTATTATTATTATTATTATTATTATTATTATTATTATTATTATTATTATTATTATTGTTATTATTATTATTATATTGAGGATGTATTTCTCCATTTCACCTCTCAGCTGTTCTCACAAGGAAGCTTGATGAACCAGAATGAAAAGTCCATACTAATGAGGCAGTGACACACCATGAGTGTGTGTGTGTGTGTGTGTGTGTGTAAAAGAGGTTCCCCTCACACTTGCATTGATTTGCTTATCTGCAAATAATCCCTGTTCACGCATTAACATGTAACTGGGTGACTGCATGACTCAGAACACAAAGGGAGGTTGTACTTCAGGCTAATAATGTGAATACTTCCTCACTTCTACACTTCTCTCTTATTATTCCAGGCGTCACACCAGATGAACATCGCAGAAACTTCTGTCGGAATATATGAAATGTTAACCAAGGTGTCAAGGTTATGTCGACTCGCTGTTTGAACGGCATTACCCATCAGCCCCTGAGCTTGACCTTGTTATTATTTAAGATCTGGTTTCTTACTGCCATGCTTCTCAGGATGGTTTATTCTTGAATCCTAAAGACAAACAATCAGAGTTCAGTTAAAAGCTCACTGACTGAGTAACGTTGATGATGTCACACTGTAACTCCTGATAATCAGCCTTGATCAGGGGTTTAATCCAATCCACAGACTAAAATAATCAGAGATAAGCAGAGGGCGATGAGTTTTTTGTTCTCGGTTGTCGAGCTTCCAGACGTACAGACAAGTTAGAGTGATCAGGGGTAGACGGTATATACAGTACAATACTACGACAAAATAAAGGAAATAGATGAATACTGATGAGAATAGTTACAGCATCTTGACCACACAGCTGTCTGTGACACCGCCGTCGTGTCGGTGATGTCATTAAGTGGTTATAAGTCTGATTGAATGTGGAAAAAACATCTTTCCCGGCGTCTGCTGGTTTTGACACGTACATTCTGTCTCTGTGACTCGACGGCTGACATCTTGACATTTTGTTTCCAACTCTTTTATCACACGGTTCTTCTTTATTTGTTTACTTGCTTATTGCTCAAGCACAGCGTTTACGCTATAAAACTTTAATGGACCTAAAATATTTGATAAGATAAAAACCCTTATTTTTTAACCTTTTTAAGGTAATTAATATATTAATGAAAACTTTAACACGTTTCAGCAGCTCGGAGAAATAAACATTTTAATATGAATTCAGAAATTATAATATGGCGACATAAATAAGCAGACTTTAATTCAACTGGACTGTGATTCGAGTTGTTTTAAAGCTATTTTATGTTTGAATGTGAGATAAATCATTATTTAGCCTACAAAGATCATAAAGGTGTAACAAAAAAAGATTTGTGTGCAGGATTGTAAACTGAAATAGTTTTGTCTGAAACTGAAATAGTTAAATAGTGTTTAAAACCACAGTAAAAAACTCAAATAATATAGTCAAATAAGATTTAAATCAATGTTGCTACATACTTTGTCAATTTTATATATATATATATATATATATATATATATATATATATATATATATATATATATATATATATATATATATATAGTGAGAACTTAGCTTTTTTAAAATATATATATATATATATATATATATATATATATATATATATATATATATATATATATATATATATATATATATATATATATATATATAGTGAGAACTTAGCTTTTTTAAAATATATATATATATATATATATATATATATATATATATATATATATAGTGAGAACTTAAGTGAACTTAACTTTTTAAAAAAGAAATATATATATATGTATATATATATATATACACACGTATATATATATATATATATATATATATATATATATGTATATATTTTTTTTTTTTCTTTTTTTCTTTTTTTTTCTCTAAAAGAAAAGCTACACCCAAAAGTTGTAAGTTCTCACTTCTCTGTACTAACAACAAGCTCTAGTTAATGCTCTGATGCAACCGGACGCGGAGCAATACTTCTGTCATTAGTAGGGCGGTAGCGATTCGTCTTGTTGCCCTGGAGACGGGTAAAAAAGAAGTGCGACGGAAACCAAACTTCAGTTGTCTGCCATCTTGGCTCTAAGTTAGCGTTTGTTTGAACCCCCGCGTACCGTTGTGACCAGATCCAAAATGGCGGCAGTTGCCTTGCTACGCGGGATCGAAATAAAAACACGGTCAGAGCTTGAGCTCTGGAGCGGCCGGCAGCGGGAGAGAAGTTACCGCTTCTCCTGCTCCGCTTTCCCCTGATTACACTGAATAAAAGGCAGGTAAGAACGCCGTGTATTTGTGTTTATGACTGTTTAAAACGTTTGTTTTTGTCGTGTGACGCGTCTGCGTTGTGACTCGGTTTGGTGCTGTGAATGTTTACGTTCAAATTTAAACGTCTCTTAGATACAAACGTCACTAGCGTTCGTGAGACGTAGTTTAGCTTAGCTTAGCCTAGCCTAGCCTAGCCTAGCCTAGCTTGTTTTGGTCTGTGTCAATTAACTCGAACCGACTCCCATCGCTGTTGTCGGATCATTTCTGTCATTATTATTATTGTCATTATTATTACATTTGATGTAGAATCGGTTCAGTTGTGGTGCCGTGACCCGGATGAATGTGACGGTAGTGAAGGGGTCTGGACTGGGAGGCGGTTACCAGGCCTCGTATACAGCTAGCATGCTAACTAACTAACTCACTAACTGGCTCACTAACTAGCTGACTGAGTGTGCTGTATAATAATAATAATAATAATAATAATAATAATAGACTAAATTATATTACTGATACTAACAATAATTATATATATAATGATATTATAATATAATATATAAAAATATTATATATATATATATATATATATATATATATATATATATATATATATATAATATGATGTAATAACAATAACATTAAAATATCTATAAAAATAATAATAAAATAATTATAAAAATATATCACCATGAAACATGTAAATGTTCTGTAGGTGTGTAAAAGTCTTAATGACAGCTGAGCTGACACTAATGTATTAAACACACTACATGATAAACCTTTTTGTTTTTAATAAATTTGCACGTTTAAAGACGACACGTAATTATCGTAACATAATATTATAAGCTCATTCATAAAGCTTTCCGTGTTTACTAGTGAGCATGGAACAATGTTTTTGAGATTTGTGATTAAAAAAAATATTTTGGTCATTTTGTGCACTTTTTTTAATCGTTAAAATGGTTTGTTGTAAGTAACATTTACTATATATGAAAAAAAAAGTATGAGAAATATTTATTTTATTGTTGAGGAACGTAAAGACCGGTTGGTTGAGATGAAACATTACTGACGCCCTGTTCAGAGGGGGTGAGTTTCATACCACGAGGTGTGACATGGAATTATTTCTGGAGTATTTAACAGGAAGTTTAGATCCATCAGGAATGCTAGGAATTATTTCACTGGAAAGATTACGCTGTTCTAGTGAACTAGTGTGGTCACGCAACCTACCACAAGTGTGTACAATATCTGCTTCAGGAGTTTTTTGTGAAATTTGTATTGCTACTTTAGTTGGTGAAACTGCAAGCACAGGAATCTTCTTTTAAACTTGTTCCGGTGAAAAAACAGTATTCACCTGAATGGAAGACGGATGATCATATGAGCTCAATTTGTTGTACTGTATATCTTGACTTGTGTGTTAGGCAAGATTAGGCTGTTGTAGTTGTTTTTATTTTTTCTTTCTTTTTCTCCCCAAGCGTTAGGCCTCTAGTGGTTAGGTGAGTTTAAGATCTGAATGATTTTCCTCACTTCTCCCCTCTTCCTGCCTGTGTTCACAGAGCTCTGCCCCAAGTATTTGCAATAGCCAATGGCATTAAAGTTTATTTCTGCTTGTTAACGACACATTGCTATCGAAAGTCCCAGAAATGAATGCGACCAGTTCGTGGAGGAATACTGGCGTACGTAGTGGAGGCAGTTTACCATGTGATGCTGTGTCACCAACTGTACAGGCACAGGTCATGACCGCAATTACAGTGAAGGCAAAAATGTTAAAGAGAAACAGCATCATTTGTTTAACTTCCCAACGCATGAAATTGCTAAATGTTTCAGTAAACAGTTCTGCTTGGAAACCAGACAGACAGAGACGTGTCGGCTCTGATGTCATCTAGTGCTTTTAATCCCCTAGATCAGGGCATGAACATGTAAAGTGTACTGTTATAACATATAGCAATATTTGAGTCGTTAGTGTCATTTTTATAGACTGACAGGAGGCACTTTTTTTTTTTTTTTTTTTTACACTGCTCACTCTTTTTCAGCAGCGTTTTCTAGACTATATATTTGTCCAATTATGCAGTCCATTCTAGTCCTAATGTCTAGTCTGCTTGTTCAGTGCATTCTAGCCCAGACTTCTTGTCCAGCACAGTCTGGTCATCTTTCCCAATCCTCTCCAGTAGTTTTGTCCAGTCTACTTATCAAAATTAACCACAAGACATTCACCTGGTTGGAAAACAATATGCTGTAGTGATCGGAAGGGTCCTTCTAGGTGAAGTTTTAAGCTAAACCTGAAGCTACAATTTTTGTGTGTTTGTTGTAGTGTAGAAGCAGTAGGCTGCAAATATGTACTCATTGTTTTTGATCGACACAGTGAGGTTCAGTTCACTAAATGGATATTAGGTCTTATCGTTTAATAAATACATTTGGTTTACTGTGCAATGAAGATCGTGCTTTTATTTCTGTGGACTTCATACACCAAATGAGTTTATTGACCGCAATCTGTCCGTCATCTGGACAGGCTTCAGCTCATTCGGACCAGTCGTACATCATCTCGTGACCTTTCAGGCTATAACAACAAAAAAAATCAGGTTTAATGTTTATTTGCATATTAGCTAGGGACAGAGAACCAAAAATGTTTCTTTCTGTTCATTTTTTTTATTCAACAACGGATAACAATAATGCCAGCGTTTTTCTCCTTCATGCCAATAAAAAAAAAAAATACTATTCTAACATTTTTACTAACTGTCCCAGAAGGCTTTGTGTCATCTGTCCTGTACTGATAACTGACCCTCACAATTAGACAATTTCTTTTCATTACAACGTGTTGGATTTATTTCGCAAACCTCTGTGACCGGTTGATGTTTTTCTCAGCTGACAACACACACACATAGCTATGTAATGACTGTACCGCTGTCACCATCGTTTTTTTTTTTTTCCAGAAGTTGAAGTCACTTGATGGTGGGTACTCATTTGCATATTAATCTCCTCTTGTCATCACTGGCTTATCAAAGTGCATATTAGGTTACATTAAGAGAGAATTTTACTTGGAATGTAATAGCTGTTTTGATGAGAATAGAAAAGAATATGAAACAGGCTTCAAGTGTTAATGCATGCAATGCATCCCGAAAGTGTCCCAAAATACATTTTAAATCACCCCGGACCCTATGTTTTTACCATCCCTGAGAAAACGGTATGGTGTCGGCCTTGACTATTGTGTAACGTGCAAAGCTCATTTTTTGTTTTTGAAGCCTTAAACACAACTTGCATGCCTTTACAACTTACAAGCCGCATCCCTACATGTCCTGTTTGCTACACATGTGCTCAAGCCTAGGATATAACACACATGCTTTTTACCCCTTACATGGTGCAGCGATAGGGGAAAAAATGTCACAGAAGAACAGCCAAAAGTACTTTTTATGTCTTTACGTATTTACTTGCGTAAGAGTAAAAAACACCTTTTGTGAAATAGTTTATGCAAAACGCAGCCTGGCTTAAAACCAAATTGCAGACATGCTTCTGCTTTTCAGGACCAATTCCTCCTCATATAGTTTTTGCTGCTTGGTCCTTTTAAACGTTTAACCCTCGCAGTATTCATCTTATTTCAGTCTTCTGTCTTTTTGGGTGCTGTCTAAGCATTTGGTTTGACAAATCATTAGTTACTAGCTAGCCCACTGGCCAGGTAAAAGCTTCAATTTGCTGTTCAGTCTCATTTTTGGCTTAAAAGTAGTTGCCGTGTGCGCTTGCTTGTTTGCCTCATAGCTACAGCATTGATGTGCGTCTGGGTAGTATGTAAAGTTTAAACAAGGCTACAATGAAAACAAAGTGTTAGTTTTTTCAAGTGTTATTTAGGAAGTCCCTTATTCTGGGTATAGAGCCTGTAGGTCTTCTGTGCAACTCCAAATAAAAGCCAGTCCAGACACAGTATGCATGTCCCAAGTCCTCAGCTTGTCCTCAACTGAGTAGTATCTCTCTGTGGATTATTTTGTAAAGTGTTTAGGCTATTGGATATTTTGACTTGATGATCAGACATGATTGTATCACGTGTGCATACAATCAAACAAATTGGACTAGTACTCGTTTTGTTAAATGTTAATAGTATCCACATCCATCAGTTGGACATGCTTAGTGGGCGGGTTGGCATACTGTCTCTCCAAACGAACATGGCAAAACTAAACAATTCGTGCACAAGGAAGGGTTCGGATAGCACTTTCTTCTGAGTGCTATACCATCCCAACAGGTTGAACAGATACGGTTTGTTTTTTCACATGTCACAGAGGAAGCATGTTATGGCCTTAACCTTCCTGAGGTTGGTAGCTGTGGTATGATTGGGGAGAACTAACTGGTGGATTGGAATTAGCCAAGATCAAATTTTATGTTTAAAAAAAAAAAAAGTAACCTACAATCTTGTTTCAGGTGATTCCGGAGCTGTCCGTCGCCCACCATGAAGATCTCTGAGTGCAATCCGAGCACGCTTTGTGTTCTCCTATAAGCTGCCTGTACTCTTTGAACCATGCCTGAAGATTAGAGCACCTCTACTAGCCAAATACCATTTAAAAATCTGCATGACCCTCCATGTAGGCCTTCCCTCCTCTGTCCCACTGGAGTGAACACCCCTAGTCTCGATTTCTTTCCCTTCCCATTGAGCCCATTTTTTGTTGTCCTCTTGAAGACAAACCGGGACAATGTCCCTGTATTTGAAAATGGCTCCTACATAAAACCCTTCACTCCCATGCGTTCAGTAAGTGGAGACTCGTCCAGTGCTGCCCCTCCCAAGAGTGTGTCGTTGCTGGACTCTCTTTCCCCATTCGATATGTCCCTGCTACAGTCCCTGGGCCCAGTGCAGAGCTGGCTGGGCCAGGAGCTGGAGAAATGTGGCATAGATGCCATGATCTACACCCGATACGTCCTCAGCCTCCTGCTGCATGACAGCTATGACTACGATCTGCAGGACCAGGTATGGTTGTTCTGTCTGTTTAGCAATGCATGATCTGTGTGTGTGTTTGTGTGTGTTATTTATTTTTATGAACATTTTGCTTTAGCCTTGGCTTAGCATTATCTTGGTACAGTATAATACAGACAGGGGGTAAGTTCATAGGTAAATGGTTTTGGGCTTTAACCCTTCTGCAGACCTCGTCTGCATTCCTATGCAAATTAGGACCATCAACTTGACCATGTCTGTTTTGACTGCTTATAAAAAATGAAGTATATATGATAGCCTTTTTTTCACCTTTCTTTCACCTAACTTGTTTCCAACATATTAACATATATTTTGCAAAGATTTTTGGAATATTTGGTATAATAAACCTCATTAATATGCAAAAATGGCTCATTTTCTAGTAAAAAAAAAAAAACTGAAATTTTGAATTATTTTCAGTATAGAGGCACAAAAGTTAATGCACAATTACAGGCTGGTGTATTTCAAAGGCAGGAGATTGTTTTGAAACCATTTTGACCATTTTTAATGTCAGTAAATAATAAAACCTGTTTTTTTTTCCCAGGCCAAATTGACGTGAATGTTTATAAACCAAAAATTATACAATTATCACCATTCTGTGTGATCAGCCTTACAGTTGTGAACATTTTGCACTTGTAATGTCTATTTTGCCCACCAGATGTCATCTGATCACATTGCGCGTGCACACACACACACACACACACACACAAGAGAAGAGAAGATATTGCCCCCAACTGGACAAATGCATATAACAAGTGTGAAATATATTTTTGAGGCCCAATAAAATGCAATGCCCACTGCTTTTGTGTGTGTGTGTCTGTGTCTTTGTGCGAGTGTGTGTGAAGCTTGTTGGTAGATCAGATTTTGCCCCCAGCTGGACAAATGCATATAACAAGTGTGAAATCTTTACAAATGAGTAGCTTTTGTTTTTTTCTGGAGGCCTAATGAAATGCAATGCCCAATGTTTGTGTGTGCATGTGTGTGTGTGTAGCATCATTTTGGTAGATCATATTTTTCCCTCTGCTAGGCAAAGTCATATCAAAAGTGTGAAATATTTACAGATATGTAGATATGTATTTTTTTTTTTCTGGAGGCCTAATGAAATGCAATGCCCTATTTGTGTGGTGTGTGTGTGTTTTGGGTGCGTGTGTTAGTGGACTTTTTGTGTCTGTATGTATGTTCATTGTGCTGAAAAGGGCAAACGTGTGACCTATTGCCCCACTGTGGCTTGGTCAAGTTGGCCCTGGATGACTTGAGGACTAAAGTATTGATTTTACGAACATATAGTTCAACGAAAATAGACAAAATTAATGTTACTTGCAAAGTTCATAATTTGGAACAATCCTGGAAAATTTCAGGCAAATATGTGGAAGGAAACCCACGTTATGACACATTAAACTTTCCAGCCGGGTCACTGACCCGAGGTCTGCAGAAGGGTTAAAAAAGTATGTGTTGTGTTGTGTGATCATAACTATGCAGGAGAATGACATCTTCCTTGGTTGGGAGAAGGGAGCTGGCAAAAAATGGGGGAAGAGCAGGAGGAAGGGAGGGACAGACCTAAGTCTGGAGGAGATGAAGAAGCAGGCTGCTGTGCAATGCCTGCGTTCTGCTTCTGATGAAGTAAGAGGTTCTGTTGCTTAAAAAAACAGCTGTGCAATGGTTTACTTTGTATTATGTTTGTACCCGACTTAGCTTGCATTATGAAATCCTGTTTTCAATTAAATATGGCATGTCTGTCCTAGTTGCATATGCCATAACTTTATGAAAACACTTATAATTAAAGAATGAATCGTATACTTAAATATTTACATATTATTACACGTATAATTAAAGAATGAATCACTACAGGGTGTGTAGCAATTGATGATTGATGATTTATTTATATATATATAATATATGTGTGTATGTATGTATGTATGTATGTATGTATATATATATATATATGTATGTATGTCATATGCAAAAGTTTAACTGAAGGACACTAAAGTAAAGTTTAACTGAATAACTGAAGGACACTAAAGTAATATTTCAGTAGTGAAATGAGGTTTATTGGATTAACAGAAAATGTGCAATATGCATACATACATTTTCACGACTGAAATCTTACTTTAGTGTCCTTCAGTTATTTGGTAGATCAAAATGAAATTGCTGATCCAAACACCCAAATATTAATAAATGAAAATCTTGGAAATTATCAGGGGTTCCTAAACTTTTGCATATGACTGTATCTTTTATTTATTTATTTATTTATTCATTTATTTATATAAAATAAGAATATAGGATACATGAATGTTACTGTCTAGGGCTGAGTACTGTTTTTTGTATAGTCACGGTAGTCATGCAGTTGTTCATATTTTGTGTGTGCTCTTTCATTTATTTATTTATTTATTTTTAATATTTTTTTTCCTTCTTCTCCTCTTTCCTATCTCAGAACTCTGGAGTTGAAAGTTTAGTTGAGGAGCTTTGCTCCAAGCTCAAGGACATTCAGAACAAACAAAAAGGTTTGTTGCACGTTTGCTTCCATTTTAAGCTAGCTTAATCTTTAATCTTTTACAATCTGGAATTTTCAATCTCAAGTTCTGTTTGACTTTCAAGAATGGCATATTAGTCTTTAATCAATGCCTCAGGCGCTTTTGTTAAAAATATATAAAATCCCATTTTAAATGGACTATCATAGTTCATTCTTTTACAGAAAAAGAAAAGCAAACAATAAAGAGGTCAGATGAATCTCGGTCTCCTGAATTGGCTGAATCACCTTCTTCTAAAGACCAGGTGGAAATGTAAGGAATTTCCCAAATTTTGAGAGAAATTATATTTCTAAAGTGATGTCTTAAAATCTTAGTCTGTATTTTTTTTTTTTGTTTTCAAGGTACTATGAAGCCTTTCCACCTCTATCAGAAAAACCTGTTTGTCTGCAAGAGATTATGACCGTGTGGAACAAGGCTAAAGCGAGTGCATATTCCAGCTCCTCATCTGCTGCCCCTCAAACAAGCACAGATACCTCCTCCCCAAAAGACTGCACCAGTGAGGGTGAAGTCATCAAGGACAAAGCAACTGATGCATCAGTTGTCGTCTCCACCACTACTATTGAGAAGGCTCAGCAAAGACGCAGCAAGAAAGAAAAAGAGAACCGATACCACGGGGGTGCTTCTGGGGCTTGCAATGACCAGGTTGTTTTTCAGAATAAAAGGCACGCCAAACATCGATCTGATTTGGGGCACCGTCCTCGGTCCTGGTCCTCTGGCTCCAGCGAGGGTGGTTCAAGCTCCAGTGGTAACCAAGGTGAGGCAAAGACCTGTAAGGGAGTTCGGATCAGACAGAGGTCTCGTGAGATCAGCAGCAGAAACAAAAGAGGGCGAAACTACAAGCAAGTCAAACTGGCCCTAAAGGCTATTGACAAAGAAGAGCGCAGAAACACAGGTAGCAGTTGCAGTGCCTCCGAAGGCCCTTTGAAGCACCAACAGCACTACACAAAAAAGGGCAAAAAGCCATTAAGGGAGCTTCGGAAAGATACCAGCTGGGTTGACTTGAAAGAGTCTGGAGGTGAAGCCAATAACAGGGAATACATGGAAGAACCCCTTTGGTACACCGAGCCCATATCGGAGTATTTTGTCCCGTTCAGCTGGAGTAAACTGGAGACAAAGTATCGAAGCAAACCAGATTCCCCCACTGACCTAGCTACAGCCATTAATGTGGACAGTCTGTCAGAGCAAATACAAGGGATCTGCATTGCCAACACTTCAATTCAAAGGGCGTACCTTGCAGCAGGTACATTCGTGGATGGGCATTTTGTTGAAGTTTCCAGTGAGGCAAACGGGGAAGCCACTGAACTGAATGGGACCTCAAGCTGCCCTCTTCCTGAGGATGGTAAAGATTTAGATGATGAGCATCTGTCTGAATTCACTCACTTCTATGAAGTTGATATATACCAATCCATATTGGATCCCAGTGCCTCAGATGCAGTACAAGAAAGTCGAATCTTAAACATGATTCGGCAAAAGAGCAATGAGCCAAGAGACATTGAGGCAGGGTGTTGTGTAGATTTAGATGGCTTTGAACTGCAGGGGGAAAGTGCAATAAAGGCAGATTCTTTGGGAGCTTCGGGAGATGATGTGATTCTTACACAAGACATGGAAAACATTGCTCATATGTGGGAGTGCTGCTCATCATCTACTTCTGAGGAATTAGAAGGAGAAAGTTGTGCAGGTGACTCTCCAGTTAGGCTCTCCCCAATGTTGGGCAGTGTGCCATTTAACTTGAGCGGGTTGTCAGGAACTTATGGTGAGCCCTCTGTCCAAGATGTCACTGGGAGCACGATGGCTCTAAACTCCTGTTTCTCGCTCTTTGAGGTGCAGTGCGATAGCTCTGCTTTCCCCTTTTCTTGCGACTCGCTTGCATCCAGCCGTGAAAATATAGATTCAAGTAGCTTTCTAGATTCTCATGCAAACAAACAGTCTCGCTTGCTAATTTGGACCAAAAATAGTGCCTTTGATGAGAACGAACACTGCTCTAACCTGTCTACACGAACATGCAGTCCATGGTCCCACTCAGAGGAGACACGCTCAGACATTGAGCAAGTCACTGGCCAAGCAGATGAGTCTTCTCAGTTTGGCAGTGAGGAACTCGGCTGCATAATTCCTCCTGTTCCAACTTCATACCTGGAGGAGGAGTTTTTGGATTTCTTGCAGGAGAGCCCGAGTCACCAGCAAGATAAAATGAGTGCAGGCATAGTGTCCAATCAGACCTTCAACAAGGTATCCAAACTCGAGTCTGTTTGTGGAATAGCTTTAGAGCAAGATGAGGGCAAACAGTACAACTCTGTTTTGTTTCCAGAAGACACCAACCAACAAAATGATGATTACAGCTCAGGAATTATAAAAGATATTTGGATGGCTATTGGAGACAGAGATTGTGTTTTAGCTCTTGAACTGGAGAAAGCAGATGATGACTTGTTTTCAGAGGAGACATCCAGCTATCACTGTGGCTGTCTTGACGGTGAGGCGAAAGAGACCATCGAAAAGAAGGCTGTTCAGCGTTCAGAGTACCACCTTTGGAAGGGTAAGAAGGAGGATCAAGGTCTGGCCAAAAATCAAGTCTCCAAGGTGGATGGAGGGGACTATGCAACACCTGCCAGGCCGTGGGATGTTGATTCGGAGAGGGACAGTACCTCATTTATTCTTGGAGGAGTGTACGGAGAACTAAAGTCCGTAAGCAGTGACGAGGAGTGGACTGTGGTCCAGCCCATCAACACCTGTGAGAACCTGTTGCAGTGTGCCTCAGCTTCCTCATCTGATGTGGTAACCATTGCAGGGACTGATGTGTTCATGAATACAGGCAGTTGCTTTGCTCCTGGTCATAAGCCTCTGTGGCGCCCTTTGGTGTCCTTTGGACAGAACAGTCAGGCTACCAAAGGGTCGGGGGAAGGACTGAATAAGGGATTTTCTGTTATCTTCCATGAAGATTTACTTGGATCCTGTGGAGGCTATTGTGGAGAGCAGCAAGGACTTGATTATCCATTTTCATCCTTTGATCTCAATAACCCTTTTTCCCAGGTCCTGCATGTGGAATGCTCATTTGAACCAGAAGACATGGCCTCATTCAGCCCAGGATTCAAGCCAAAGTCCATATTGTGCTCAAACTCTGATAACGAGCCATTCAGTCCAAGCCTATATGGTATCAATCGCACTCAGTACCGGGCCATCCGCATATCCCCAAGAACTCATTTCCGGCCGATATCAGCCTCTGAACTTTCTCCTGGCTGTTGTAGTGTGTCGGATGGAGAGTCTGAAAAGGAAGAAATGAGTCTTCCCATTACTGGACAGTCAGGTCTATTTGATAACCCACAGGCAGACCTCAAACCCCTGGAGGAAGATGCAGAGAGCGAAGGCCCTTACTATGGAAAGTCTGAACTGGAATCTGGTAAATTTTTACCCAGATTAAAGAAGTCGGGCATGGAGAAGAGCGCCCAGACGTCACTCGATTCCCAGGAAGGTGGGGGTACAACTCTGACCACTGACGAGCAGGAGATTTGCTTAGACTGTGAAGTCACAGGAAAATCCTCAGCAGCAGTGTCGGCTGTGAGCTCTCTTGTGGAGTTGCCTGTGGATGCATTTCAGAAACCGGAGTCCTGCATAGAAAGGGAGGCTTGTAGGTCTGTTGGTGCAAGCCAGCTTCTGGAATTTGGCAAATCGTACAATGTGGTTCAAGATTTGAATGAGGTAAGAACACTACAGTGCTGTGTAATATGTGAGTCACAAATATAAGATCTAGATCCTTTGGGTGTGTAAGCACAACCCAGTGAGAATTTATGTATCATTATGTAGCTTTGTAGAAGCCAACATTCTGTTTTCCTATTTAAGCTTAGACAAAAATTTATAAAATTTAATGCGGCCTAGGGCTTTCGAGCTGCAGGCACCAAATTCGGATATGTTGTAAACCCTGGTCTGAAGTTTGTTGCTATTACTTTTCTAAGTGATCCGAGTTTCAAAATGGCCTTTTTTCCCCATAGACTCCCATTATAAACTTTGGAGGTTTATAACCTGGCAAGCTTTCGAACTGTTTACACCAAACTCGACCAGCTCCTTTAGGGTGATACTCTGAACAAAGTTTAAATTGGTGTACTGACTGGCCTGGTACCAAAATAAGCAAAATCAAAAAACCTTTTACAACATGGACATGTGACATATCAAAACACTCAGAACAATGAGGGGAACTTCCTCACTGGTATTCTGATGATGTCACATGCTCATGTCCGCTCGCCTCCAAAAGTATTGGCACCCTAACGGTCCAGTAGCTTTCACAATCTTTGTCCACTTGCCTCCAAAAGTAACATACTAGTGTTACTAGTATGTTACTAATACTTGCACCGTCAAAGCCAACATCAAAGTTTGTCGCGACAAACTTTACAAATCTAGTTGTACTTGTTATACTAAAATATATTGGTAAATAGGCTTTAGGTTTCAGAACTACATTGTTTAACACCTTCATTACCTCAGGGACATAGTTAAAGTAGTGATGAATTGAATGGGTTGTGCTGCTTCAGTAGAATAACTAACGCAATGCACTTATCGCCTGGCCCCAGCATTAGACAATGTAATAAAATTACTTTTTAAACTGAGCAGAGATTTAGAAAGTACACTCACAATCCTAAATGACCACCGCATGGCCATTTTGTTATGGGCGTTTATTCGAAAGTTGTTTTGAATTATTGTTTGTTTCGTGAATATCTCGTGTAAGTGACTTGCACAAAGACCAACATAATCTATGAAAACCTTTTGTTAGTTTGTTTGTGTTTTTATTCTCTAATCCCCTCTCTGCTTCTGTGTTTATCTGCTTCTTCATGGTCAGTTTCCACTGTTGAGTTTTGGAGAGAGAAGTGTGATGAATAGCCAGCGAGAGGATTGCTGGTGGCAGAATACGCTATGTTCCTCCATCTTTTCCGGATCTCGGTGCACAGGTAAGAGAACACACAGGCTTGGTTCTGTAAGTTTAAAAACTCTACCGATTTTCTCTTTTCATCACACTGTGTTTTTGTTTTGCAGAAAGCAGTAACATATGAGTTTGCTGCCGAGCACAGAGTCACAGCAAAAACAGAACCGTGCTGAAATTCCTTTCAGAGCCTCAGCGCTTTTCTTCTTCTGCATTAAACCAGCAGAGGATGATGATGATGATGATGATAAGGATGTGGAGAAGCTTCATCAGGACAGAACATCAAAACCTCTATTAATCTTTAAGTTTATTCCCTCTGCCCTGGCCCTTCTGCCAACTTTCACCCAACTTTCTATAGTCATTAGAAACGTAACCGAAGGGGAACTGTGTGCGATTGTGTGTGATTGCGTGTGTGTGTCAGTGTGTTTGTGCACGCTCAAACTTTATGGATCGGTTTGAAGTGTGTGTATTAATCAGCTTTGCCAAAGGCATGTAGGTGATAACGATCCTTAGTTGAGTCAAGTGATCTTTACTTGAACCCCATCTGATAGGCGTGTGTGTGTGTGCGTGTGTGTGCGTGTGCGTGTGTGTGTGTGTGTGTGACACTAGCGTCACTCCTTAACAGCAATGACAAAAAAAAATTGTAGCCTGTCGCTTTCTCACACCAGCGGTTTTAAGATTTATTTTCTACTATTTTGAAGGAGTGACATTTAGTGATGAATCTTCCCCATTCACCGATTTGAAAAATGTGAGAAAGCATTTTTCTTTTTTTTTTCTTTTTTTTTTCTTCCCCTCCCTCCCCCTGCAGCGTAGAGCTAATTGTTTGGTTTGTGTTATTGAAAACCGACTTCCCCCATATAAGCATAATATCCTTTTGTGTAACGTATCAGAAGGGGGAAGCTAAGAAAGTGTGAAAAAAGGTTTTAGTTTCCTTATTACAGTTTACAGCTTGCGCGTAAAAAAAAAATAGTTATTTTAATAAAACGAAATATAAACGCATATATAAGCTATAGGTGCAACTTGGGTTTGTTTTGGGTTTTTTATGGAGGGACGTCTGTAGCAAAAAGAAACGGTACGATCGATGCTTTAAAAACACTCGTGTGCCCTTCAGATATTTTGTTGCACGTGTTCCTCGTAAACCAAGCGACACAAAGGTTTCCTGATTTATGTGCAATTTTTTTTTTTTTCCTTTTAAGATCAGAATTTTGTTGCAAAATATAATGGTTTTATTTTCTTAGAAAGCTACGAGAGTTTTTTTGTTTTGTTTTGTTTTGTTTTTTTTCTCAAAATTTTGTTTTCCTCCTTTTTTTTTTTTTTTTTTTTTTTTAAAAAGCATTTAGTGTAGACTCGCGTGTTTTGGTGTGGGTTGCAGCTTTTTCATTTTAAAGAAAGCCGGTGGCATGAGGACCCGGTATAGAAATTGTTCGCCATTTAAAAAAAATATATATATTTATAAATTTAAGCGTTCCTGTTACCGCAAACGTAGCCAATCAGCACGGGATGCGAATTTTACTTCTGTTTTGCACTAAAGTTACGAGGCTGCGTTAATTATTATTATTATTATTATTATTATTATTTTTTTTTTTTCTAAAGTAGAATTTTCTTCTTTAATAAATGAATAGTTTGTGAAATGCATTCGTCATTTGTTTAAACATTTATATAAAATGCATAGGTGGTTTTTGTTTGTGAATTAGCCTCGTAACTCCAGTGCAAAATGTTAAAAATAAAAATAAAAAAAGTTTGTTTAAACAAAATAAATAAATAAAAAGGGGGGCAACTCCGGGTGCGTCTCTGCTGCTCGGCTGTGTTTGTTAAAGAGGAAATATAGACTTTACACTCTGCGCTTTGTAACTTTCTCTTAGAGGAAGGCTGTGATATTGTTCGAGTTGGTAAAGATTTAAGACGTTGCGTTTGCTTCGTAAGAACATGTTTATAGTCTGTTCTTTTTCTTTTTTTTTTTCCTTCCTCACATTTACCAGTGTGCTCCATAGGGATTATAGTTTAAAAAAGTGACATTCGTTAATGCATACAGAGTGAAGACCAGCACATGCACAAACACTACACACACACACACACACACACACACACACACACACACCTACTACTTCTTTATACAGCTTTGGTCTTCATTCCACCTTATTAATGTCTCTCATCTGCCCTCTGAGCCAGATATCATTTATTTTTATCATTATAATTATTATTAGATTTTTGTTTTTAACGGATGTTCCAGATGTACCGAGAGTCGCGGATTTCACACGTACTAATCAGAGCGATCTGATCTGTATCATACGGACGCTGGCCCGAAACTGAGACGTGATCTGTGGCGATGGTTTGAGTTAACTACACAAACAAACCAGCAAATATCGTTAGATTCCCTGAGGAGGAACTCAGTTTTGTTGTCGTCATTTTTGTTGATTTCGACTTTGTGTTGCAGCTTTTTTTTTTCTCTACGTCTCAGTGTGGACTCTTGATTTTGATGCGTTTTAGTTTGAAAGAAAGCTTGCAGCATGACTACTGAATAGAGTTATTCAGCTTGCAGTGACTGTGTGTTTATCTCAGACAATATTTATAAACATATTGTTTACATATTTGACCGAAATATGTCTCTTTCTGTGTTTTCAGTGTAGAAAACGCAACATTTTCATTTGACCCTGTTCAAAACGTTCGGTCTGAGCCAGTGAGCCAGATCTTCAGCCCAGCGCTCCTGATCAGCTCAGTGCTCAGCAGATCCATTAACAGCTCTTCGATTCAAACAAGCGTTCTGTCATCACGCTAATTGTGAGCTCTTTGACTGCTCTGATATCTGGAAGATCCTAAAACCTGCAGTTTGCTGTGTTGTAGTTTCTGATTGCGCCTCCTGGTGGCTGCGGTACTGTAGTGCACACTATGGACGAAGCACACGTTGTTTTTTTATTATTTTTTTGGGGATATTTTGGGGGGAGATAATCGATGAAGAAAACAGATGATTACAGTACGTGAACTCCGTAATTCACACCATATTTAACACTCGAAGGGTGTTGGATTGACTCGATTTAGTAAAACAGATTTAATTCAGCAGAGATGATCTATTTTACTAACATGCTTTCACAGGTGGTACCTTTTTTTTTTTTGTTAATGAAAACACTGAGATGACAAAGCATTAATTTATTATTATTATTATTATTATTATTATTATTATTATTATTATTATTATTGTTATTTCAGCCTAGACAACACCTGACATCTGTGAAAAGACAAGTGAGGTTCAGAGAAATTGGGGGGGTGAAATAGAGTGAAAGATGCATGAGGTCGTTGAGGCTAATAATATAGTAATTGGACATCACGGTCCCTAATTTGCTTTGCTTTAAACTGCGAAACAAGTTTTAAAACAAACAAAAAAAAGTGTGTAACTAAGTTTTATTTTCTTTTTGCTTTTAACTATTGTGTGAATGAATATATGTGGGTCGTCAAAATGAGAATTAAAAACAAACAAGCATCAGAAATTGTGTTCAGAGAGACCACAATATAACAGTGCGTGTTGTGTGTGCGAGATTGGAGTAGTACGTACTCATGCTAGACTTTGTCCTGCAGCTCTGTTCCATCGTTTATTTTGTGTGTTGAGAGGAAACACTTCCCCAGTGCGAGTCAGGATCGCACTCTTCAAGCACTGAGGCGGCTTCTTATATTGGGTTCCTTCTTTATTTATTTATTTTTTTTGTGCTCTCTCTGTTCCTGTTTATAACTCATCTATGCAGCCCGTTGGGGTTCCATCCCTCCGTCAGCATCATCTCCGACTCCGTCTTCATCACCTCAACGCCTCAGTGCAACCGAAACCCCAAACATGGTCATGTTGTTCTAATTCCATGTATAAATCCAACAGAGATTTGCTTCATTGTTGAGTTTCTGAATCTAATAAAGAGATTGAGAACATTTTGCCTTTTCGTTTGTTTTTACGAAGCCTCCAGTTGTGTGAAAAGCTTCATTAGTTACAGTAGATAAGGAATGAAGGACAATCCAACATGGTGTGATGTTCAGGGGAAATAATCAGGGATGATGTGGTGCAGTGAACCCGAGTTACTGTCACAACCTGAATACGTTCAAATACTTTTTATCCGTTGACTCGTTTAACGTTGAACAAACATACAAAAAGTTACGTCTTCTAGCAGCAAGAAATAAAAATAAACCTGCTCTCTCTTACAAAGTGCCGATTTAAGTAAACTCAAAGTCGTCACCTTGTCGTAGTTTATATGGAGTGTCCTTGTGATTGAGTAATTCTATAGAAGTGATTAAATGTGACCATGTTAATGTAAAATGTTTTAGAAAATGAGTCAACACACTCTGTGTGTGTTGCGTTAGATGTTTAAAAGATTTCCTTTGCTTCAGATCACACCCCAAGCTCCTCACCATGCTCATGTGACTCAGGGATTAAACAGTTGTGTGTTGTAAGAGGAAGTGGCCCAAGGTGTGTTGGGAAACACAACAGGAAGACGTTCAGGATTGATTTGTACACACACACATACACACTTCCATGTGCACGAAATGTTAGTGAGTGTGTGCTGAGAAATAGAATCACAATACAGTGATGAATTCTATTATTGACTCTCATTTATTCATGTTAAATACAGAAAACAAAAAAAAGATGAGAGAGTAAAGACCAATCCAGTGAAACTATGTCCCCAAATTCCCAAACATGGTCCTACAAACTGTTTAATCATCTTGTCCCAAATTCCCAATTTTCCAAATTCATAATCTCAAATTCCAAAAATTCCCAAACAGTACATCCCAAGATCCCAAACACACTACTAAAATTTACAAATATGATTTTACACATAGACTCAAACCAAGTGGAGCTAAAAGTAATAGTCCCCGAATCCATTATTTCATTCCCTGTCTCACCGTGGACAGGTGCGTTGCCTCTCTGCGCATGCGCAGTCCTGCCGGCTTGGCAAGTATGTAATAAAATGGCGTCGGCCGCAGCGGAGCAGGTAACACGACCTGTTTTAATCTTCAGCACCGCTTCACTTCTCCATCTACTCTGTGGGGCTGCTGGTGGTGGGAAAGTAGACGTGTGGGGCTTTGTTTCTCTTAGTAAAAGTCTCTGAAGTGTGTGTGTGTGTGTGTGTGTGTGTGAGAGTGTGTGTGTGTGTGTGTGAGAGAGAGAGAGAGAGTGTGTGTGTGTGTGTGAGAGAGAGAGAGAGAGTGTGTGTGTGTGTGTGTGTGTGTGTGTCTGTGATGAAGCAGGAACAGAAGTGAAGTTGATAGTAAACGGAAGTGAAGTTTACACGCCACACCGCCTGTATAACGCGTATTAGACCGTTATTAATGTGACGTTACGCGCTTTAGGGCAGTTTTTACTCCTCCTCCTAAGTTCATGCCGGGTTTCTGTGTGTTTGAAGAAAAGCGCCGAGTTCGAGAGGGACAGTGTGTGAGAAAGGTGTCTGTCGATCTTCATCATCTTCATCTTCTTCATCTTCCTCATCATTATCACCTTCATCATCGGTTTCATCATCATCATGGAAAAAAAGGTGCAGATAAGATGTGTAGAAGCGTTATAACGCCACACAACACGGAAGAAGGGATGGACACAGACGATACGAGTAGAAACCCGGATGGAAAAGGTGTGTGTGTGAGAGAGAGAGAGAGAGTGTGTGTGTGTGGATGAATGGATGGGAAGGATGAATGGATACGGCAGGTGTTTCATCGTCATAATGACGTTGTGTGTGTGTGTGTGTGTGTGTGTGCGTGTGTGTGTGTGTGCGTGTGTGTGCGTGTGTGTGTAGGGATGTGAGAAACGAATGATATTGTACTAAGAGTCTAAGAGTGTCTGTCGAGGGCACGTGCTACAGGCGTGTGATTATACTTAGCTGGAATGCGAGACAGGTGTGTTATTATTATAGTGAACACAGGGAAGGGAGACAGGTGTGTTATAGTGAACACAAGGAAGTGACACAGGTGTGTTATTATTACAGTGAACACAGGGAAGGGAGACAGGTGTGTTATTATTACAGTGAACACAGGGAAGGGAGACAGGTGTGTTATTATTACAGTGAACACAGGGAAGGGAGACAGGTGTGTTATAGTGAACACAAGGAAGTGACACAGGTGTGTTATTATTACAGTGAACACAGGGAACGGAGACAGGTGTGTTATTATTACAGTGAACACAGGGAAGGGAGACAGGTGTGTTATAGTGAACACAAGGAAGTGACACAGGTGTGTTATTATTACAGTGAACACAGGGAAGGGAGACAGGTGTGTTATTATTACAGTGAACACAGGGAAGGGAGACAGGTGTGTTATAGTGAACACAAGGAAGTGACACAGGTGTGTTATTATTACAGTGAACACAGGGAACGGAGACAGGTGTGTTATTATTACAGTGAACACAGGGAAGGGAGACAGGTGTGTTATTATTACAGTGAACACAGGGAAGGGAGACAGGTGTGTTATAGTGAACACAAGGAAGTGACACAGGTGTGTTATTATTACAGTGAACACAGGGAACGGAGACAGGTGTGTTATTATTACAGTGAACACAGGGAAGGGAGACAGGTGTGTTATTATAGTGAACACAGGGAAGGGAGACAGGTGTGTTATTATTATAGTGAACACAGGGATGTGAGACAGGTGTGTTATTATAGTGAACACATGGATGTGTGACGGGTGTGTTATTATTATAGTGAACACATGGATGTGAGACAGGTTTGTGATTATTATAGTGAACACATGGATGTGAGACAGTTGTGTTATTATAGTGAACACATGGATGTGAGACAGTTGTGTTATTATAGTGAACACATGGAAGTGAGACAGTTGTGTTATTATAGTGAACACATGGAAGTGAGACAGGTGTGTTATTATTATAGTGAACACATCGGTGAGACAGGTTTGTGATTATTATAGTGAACACATGTAAGTGAGAGGTTTGCTATTATAGTGAGCACAGGGAAGTGAGACAGGTGTGTTATTATTATAGTGAACACATCGGTGAGACAGGTTTGTGATTATTATAGTGAACACATGTAAGTGAGAGGTTTGCTATTATAGTGAGCACAGGGAAGTGAGACAGGTGCGTTATTATTATAGTGAACACATGTAAGTGAGAGGTTTGCTATTATAGTGAGCACAGGGAAGTGAGACAGGTGTGTTATTATTATAGTGAACACATGGAAGTGAGACAGGTTTGTGATTATTATAGTGAACATACTATATGGGAGTGTGTTATGGTATTTTCTGCTTCCTAATTGTGCGGCAAATATAAAATATTTGACCAATTTGTTTTCTGACACAACCTCCTCAGAAATGTTGACACTAAACCTCATGTCTCTCACACACATACACACAAACACACACACACAGACACACACAGG